>NW_026114744.1:0-48122 GCF_025201925.1 Gopherus flavomarginatus | reverse complement strand
CCTCCTATGCTTGTTGCACTAAACAGCTGATTGGCACCGCAAGCCTGGGAGGCAGGAGAAGTGGAGCAGTGCCGGCGTGCTCAGAGGAGAAGGCAGAGCAGTGGGGAGCTGGGGCTGGGAGATGCTGCAGAAGGGGCTGCCTGGCTCTTCTCCATGGCCCCTGCCCCTGCTCCGCCCCAGTCCCGCCCTCCTGCCCCTGCACTCACTGCATGGTAAGTAGAGTGACCCAGCCCCAGCCTGGTCCACTCCCCTGGTTCCCAGCCATGCCGCCAGCAAGTGCTGTGGGGTGGTTCCCTCCTCCCCCCAAACCTGGGAGCCAGGGGAGTTCTATGGCCCTGGGTCTCTCATCCTTCCATCCCTCCCCTGCCCCCAATATCCCTCCTGGGCTCTGTGGGGTTGGGTCTCTCTCTCTGCCCCTGTGCTCCCCCCTGCACAGCATGTCCTGGGAGATACTCAGTTTCCCTGGAACAACATTTCACCACTCCACACATGTCTCTTCTGTTCCCCACCTCCCTCCACACCACCTCATTTTCCCTGCACTCCAGGCTGGGTCTCTTCCAACCTCCTCTCCTCTCCTCCTGACCCCAATATCTCCTGCCCCTATGGGTCTATGGGACTGGGTCTCTCCCTCCCTTCATCCCCTCCCCCAATATCTCCCTGCTCCTATGGGTCTATAAGGCTGGGTCTCTCCGTCCCCCATTCTCCCCTCATCCCCTCCCCCAATATCTCCCTGCCCCAGGCTGTGACGTGCTATGATGTGTGCTGGGGCTATGACGTGCTGGGGCCAGGGCTGGGTTTTTGCCACCCCAAGCGGCGGGGAAAAAAATACAACCCACGATCGCAATCGGCGGCTGCTCCATTGCGCTGCCTTATTCTTCGGTGGCAATTCGGTGGCAGCTCCACTGCGCCGCCTTTTTCTTCGGTGGCAATTTGGTGGCAGCTCCTTCCCTCCGAGAGGGACCGAGTGACCTGCTGCCGAATTGCTGCCAAAGAGCCCGACGTGCCGCCCCTTCCCCTTGGCTGCCCCAAGCACCTGCTTGCTGAGCTGGTGCCTGGAGCCAGCCTGGCTGGGGCTGTGACGTGCACTGGGGCTGTGACGTGCTGTGACCTGCTCACTCCCCAAAGGCAACTCAATCCCTTGAAACCAGCAGGACAGAAGGTGTCACGTGTCCGTGGGCGGGGTTATGCAGATGAGCAGTGTCTGGCGGCAGTACGGGGAGCAGCGAGATGAACCGAAGGAGACGGGCAGAGAGAATTCTCTGTGTGTGGACAGAATCCGGTGTGGGGAGTTCGTGTGGGGAGTGCCTGCACCGGAGTCACTTCGGGGCAGTGATTGCCACTGAGCTACGTAGTGACAAAAGGTGTGTGAATGGGGTGTGGTACCTGGCTGGGAGCAGCTTGTGGTGATGAGAAAAGGGGTGGGAGCAAGAGGTCCTCTCCTAGCAGGGGGTGTATACCCTGAGAGGGTGTTTTGTGGGTGCAAGTAGGTTTGGGGGCTTTTTGCAATGACAAGGGGTGTCTGCAGCTAGAACCCTCCTAACCCCACTAGTTTTCTCTATGTTGGGGGGGGCAGATTCTGTGATGTCACATTCCCTGTGGGAGGAGTTTGAATCATAACTCCAGAGTGGGAGAACAACTCCCCCCACTCCTGCTCAGTCTCCACTAGGGGGCTGGGCTGGGCTCTCGAGGGAGGGAAGCACAGGGAAAAACAGTCTCCCCTATGGAACCCAGGGGTCCTGGATCCCAGTCCCCCTGCTCTAGACCCCTTCCACTTCCAGAGCCAAGGATAGAACCCAGGGGTCCTGGTGTCCAGCCCCTCCCAGCTCTGACTACTAAACCCCACTGCCCTCCCAGGGTGGTGCAGGGGTCACTGGGTCTGTGTCCCAGCTCTGCTAAGGGTCTTGACTGATTTTCCCAAAGTGCTTCCTTCTGAATCTAGCCGACGAAGTGGGAATTCACGCACGAAAGCTCATGCTCCAATACGTCTGTTGGTCTATAAGGTGCCACAGGACTCTTTGCTGCTTTTAAAGATCCAGCACATCTTCCCTCCCTCCCCGGTCACTGCCCACCCTCGTGTGGGGGCACCAGCACTATGCCGAGTAGTGATGGACAATTGTCCAAGCTGGCCCAGGGGAGACGTGTGTGTCCCTGCTGCCTTCTGCTGAGCCCTGCTCTGTGTGTGTGTGCATCTGTGACACTGTATCAGTGTGTTGCTGGGCTAACCAGTAGGAAATGGCTTTGCAGGATTTTGTATTCTGCAGCAAGTGACACACACACACACACACACAAAAGGACTCACACAATCCCAAGAATACTCACATACAACACACCCAGAGGGACATGTTAGTCCAACCCCCAGAGAGAGAAACATTCACACCCCCAGCAACACTCACAATAACCCCACACACACACCATAACATTCACAGTTGTGCTCAGAGACACAACTGCACGCAGTTCACTCCCACTGCTTCAAATACAAGGACCTCCTGCCCCACACAGCATGTGCCAAGGCCTGGTGAACTCACTGCCACGAGACAGCTACCAATGAGAATAACCCCCTCGTGCTGGATCATCTGCTTGGCCCCCCACTCCCTCTTGGGGCATGCTGTGCAGCGTGGCTGGGGATTGTGCAATAGCAGGCTGGGGCCGGGTCACTCCACTTCCTGCAGGAAGTAGCCAACCCCCTGTCACTCACAGAGGCCTGGGACCAGCCCCCCTCTGCTTCCTCACACACAGGCCTGGGGCCTCAGCCTGCTCTGCTCCCCTGGCTCCCAAGTTTGGGGAGAGAGGGGAACTGCCCCACAGCACTCGCCGGCAGCATGGCTGGGAGCCAGAGGAGTGGACCATGCAGTGAGTGCAGGGGTGGAGGGCTGGGGCGGAGCAGGGGTGGAGGCCATGGCAAAGAGCCAGGCAGTCTCCCCTGCAGCAGCTCCCCAACCCAGCTCACCTCCCCTCTGCCTTCTCCTCTGAGCACGCTGGTGCCGCTCCACTTCTCCCGCCTCCCAGACTTGCGGTGCTAATCTGCTGTTTAGTGCGGCAAGCCTGAGAGGGGAGGAGAATTAGAGCGGGGGCAGCGTGCTCAGGGGAGAAGACGGAGCAGAGGTGAGCTGGGACAGGGAGCAGTTCCCTTGCATGCCCCCACCCCCATTACTTGCTGCGGGCAGCCCTCTCCCCACACCCCTCCTGCTAACCTCCACTCCTACCCTGCCTCTTCCCCCAAGACCCCTCCTCCCGCTCACTGCTCTCGGCCCCCCCACCCTCACTCACTCTTACGGTCATTACAAAGTGGCAAGGCAGAGCCCTCCCATTTTTAAAAGTCCTGGGGTGTTGTTCGCCCCTGTTCAGGCACCCCTGGGTCCCAGCACTTCACACAGCTCTCCCTGATTTCAGCAGTTAGTGAGGGAGCCTCACTGCTAGCGCAGACTGGGCAGTTTGTTGGATGAGAGACACTGTCCCAAAGCAGGACGAATGCTCAGACCTGGTGATCAGTGATTTCAGATCTGTTGGTCTGCAGCAAGACTCTACAGTGAGTCTCAGTCAGCTCTGTTATTGCACAGGGACGAACAAAAGGGTCAAATGGTGCCTGGAAGCCTTAAGAAGAATCCACCCCACCATGTACAACACTTGTTGATACCAGCTCCTAACCCCACTGAGAATGTTTTGGGGTCACTCCTTGCCTTTATCAACCTAGGGGATTGAGAGACTAGGAATTAACAGGTGCTCCAGTGGCACAATTGATTAGCACACAGTACTTATAGGGCAGTGCTGAGGTTGTGAGTGCAAACCTCCCCTGGATCACTGGTTTTCATTAGCCAAATGGCTTCACCCCCTCATTTGGCCCTATGGAATGTAGAATTCTAGCCCTGAGGACATTGAAGCAACGTAAGAATCAAAAATACTCCTTCACTTATTACCTCTTCTCCAGAGTGCAGGTCAGAATCTACAATCCTTTCTCCCCCACCAGCCCCTGTGCCAGGATCCCTCAAGCAGAGCCTGGAGTCCTGCCCATCCTTGACCCCTGAGCCTGGAGGGAGAGGAGCAAGGAGCTATTGTTAGAGGGCTTTCCCTTCCCCTGCCCGCTTCCCTGGCTCTTGTCACACAGACAGCAAGCAGCAAAAGACTAGAAGTCCGAAGCACAGACAGAAGGATGTTTACTGGGGTTAGTTTCCAAGCAAGCAGATTCCAAAGCCCTTCACACCAGTCAGGCTGATCTCTATACACGGACAGAGTCTGTTCCCCAGTGTTCCCTACCCAGCTCTGACACCACAAAGCGTTTACCCCACATCCCTACAGACAATTCTTTCCTGGGTGTCCGGCTGGTGAGTCTTGCCCACATGCTCAGGGTTTAGCTGATCCCCATATTTGGGGTCAGGAAGGAATTTTCCTCCAGGGCAGATTGGCAGAGACCCTGGGGGGTTTTCACCTTTCTCTGCAGCGTCGGGCAAGGGTCACTTGCTGGAGGATTCTCTGCACCTTGAAGTCTTTAAACAACGAGTTGAGGACTTCAATAGCTCAGACATAGGTCAGGGGTTTGTTCCAGGAGTGGGTGGGTGAGAGTCTGTGGCCTGCGTTGTGCAGGAGGTCGGACTAGACGATCATAATGGTCCCTTCTGACCTTAAAGTCTATGAGTCTATGAGCTCTGACACTGCAGAGTGTTTACCTCACGTCCCCCTTCCCAGCTCCAACAGTCCAGAGCCTTGCCTGTGTCCCTGTTCCCCGTTCCCTATTCCCATCCCCCCGTTAGCAAGCATGATTCCAATTTCCCCGCCCACTGCCTGTTTGACCCCAGTTTATACGGTAATATTCTCAGCGAGACCTTAACCAATCATTTTACTGAAATGTAATTAACCAATTCTAACCTATTGTAACAGAATTCTCTAACCAATTACATCCCACTCCCCTAATTAACTTACACCCAGTAAAATTAATTCTGCAGCAGACAGAAAGAATTAGAGGACCAGACAGATTGACAACAGAAAAGCGGGGGCCATAAAGATAAACTCTACAGAAATGACGGCTTCACAACCACAACCATTGAGAAGAGATTTCTTGCCAGACCGGATGCTCCCTTAAGATCTGTTTCTTTATCTGGTGGTGATGGGCACTATTGGGACAGAATCATCTTCCTAACAGCCCAACTCCACCTTAGTTCAGTGTGACGGGTTTGGGAGGTGAGGATGTGACCGTTCACTTCCCAGTGTATGGCTGCCCCTGCTGCTTAGCCAAAGGCCTTAGCCTACTGTCAAGGTTTATTCCCCACTCTGAACTTTAGGGTACAGATGTGGGGGACCTACATGGACCCTTCTAAGCTTAATTACTAGCTTAGATATGGTAACACTGCCACCATCCAGAAGTTAGTGTCTGGATCACTCCCTGTCCCCCCAAAACATTCCCCTCCCTGGGCAGCCTTGAGAGGCGTCACCAATTCCCTGGTGAACACAGATCCAAACCCCTTGGATCTTAAAACAAGGAGAAATTAACCATCCCCACTCCTTTTCCCCTACCAATCCCTGGTGAGTCCAGACCCAATCCCCTTGGATCTTAAAACAAGGAAAAATCAATCAGGTTCTTAAAAGAAAAAACTTTTAATTAAACAAAGAAAGATAAAAATCATCTCTGTAAAATCAGGATGGAAAATACTTTTCAGATTTATATAGCCCAGAGGAAACCCCTCTAGCCTTAGGTTCAAAGTTACAGCAAGCAGAGGTAAAATCCTCTCAGCAAACAAGGATCATTTACAAGTTGAGAAAACAAAAATAAGACTAACATGCCTTGCCTGGCTAATTACTTACAAGTTTGAAACATGAGAGACTGATTCAGAAAGATTTGGAGAGCCTGGATGGACGTCTGGTCCCTCTTAGTCCCAAGAGCGAACAACCCCCAAAACAAAGAGCACAAACAAAGACTTCCCTCCACCAAGATTTGAAAGTATCTGTCCCCCATTGGTCCTCTGGGCAGGTGTCAGCCAGCTTTATGGAGCTTCTTATCCCTTTACAGGTAAAATAGACATTAACCCTTAACTATCTATTTATGACACCTACGAACAAGGGCTCAGACTCTCCTAGGGAGAGAAGGCCCAGACAGGCAGACTGGGACTTTGGTTCTTTGTTTTATACCCCTGTCACTAGCTGAGTGATAAAAATACACCTAAGTTCTTAAAGTCTAGGCCTGTACAAGCAGCCTGAATAGCTCTATTCTAACAGCCATCGGTCCCTGTGGAAAAATCTATTCAGGGTTGTCCCTAGACATTTTGGTGCCCTACACAACACCCCGTCCCCCAGTCCGAGCTGGCAGAGCGGAGCAGGCTGGGGCCAGGTCACTCCACTTCCCGTCGCCTGGTAATTGCAGGGCAGGCCAGACCCCACACTTACGGGGAAGTGGGAAGTGGAGTGATCCAGCCCCAGCCTGCTGCACTCTGCTCCCAGCCTTGGAACTTGGGCGGTGGGTGGAAACGCCCCCCAGCACTCACCAGCGCCGCAGCAGGGAGCTGGTGGAGCAGAGCAGGCTGGGGCCAGGTCGTTCCACTTCCCCGGCGCCCGGTGAGTGCAGGATGAGACTGATCCCTCCTGCAGTCCACCGGGATGCAGCTAAGGGGAAGGGGTGGAGTGGGGGGGGGAATGGAGTGGAGCAGGGGTGGGGAGAGGCAGCATGGGGGCAGAGCAGGAGTGGGGGCTTTGGGGAAGAGGCGGAGCAGGGGCAGCTTTCCTGGCCGTCTCAGCCAGCCGGGGGATCGGGCTGGCCGCCGGAGCAGTACGCAGCTGTGTAGGGCACCAGGAAAAATGGGGCAACTTGATGTTTCCACATCCTTTCATCAGGCAATGTCCCTGTAGTGTGTGCTGTCTTCATAGGTCCTTTCTCAGTCTTTCTCACCCTCCTGTTTTGAGTCTCCTGTGTCCCTGCTTTCAAGCACAGACTAACTCTGGTTGTTCAGGAGAGGGGAGGACCATGCCTATGTGTGGCCAGCAGACAGCGACAAAGACCCCTAGCCAGCCTGCTCCCTGCCATGCCAAACACCCACTGAAGGCCACCCACAGACCAGCAGGCGAGGCGGCTGCTGATGCTCTGTGGCCAACATCAGAAGAAGGTAGGAAAGCAGGGCCAGACCCCCGGTGTGGCCTCTGTCTGTTCCCACTCACAGTGCTCACTTTTGCAGTGGGGCAGGAGATTTTACCCCAAAAGGCTTTTCCCCAGCTGGTGAGAAGCAGAGAAACACCTAGGCTCCCAAGGTGCTATTTACCAAGCCCCCTCAAGTACAGGGACAGGAGCATATTTGGAAGAGGGAAACTGCTCTACACGCCAGCCCAGGAAGCTGCCCAGTTTCTTTGGCAAGTCAGGAACAGCAAAGGCCAGACTGGAAGTACTTGGGGCTCATGTCCCAGCCTTCGGGATGTCCAACACCCGACTCCTTCCCGGGGCTCTAGCTGAAGCCAGAGCATTGGCCTGAGTGACCAAGAAGAGGTTCCAGCCCTGAAGGAAGCAGGACTTTCAGCACAATAGTAAAACTGCACAAGCACAAGCGACTCGAACTCTCAATCACCTGATCCAAAGTCAAACGCTTTATCCATTAGACCATGTGGTGACATAAGAAAAACCTCTCCAAGTACTTCTTTAGAGAAGACGGACACTGTGTTTCTCAGACTTAGGTCATCTGCTGACAGGGGCCGAGACTCTCTGGGCACAAGAAGTCGAGTTCCCAGCGAGATGTGAGACTTAATTCTATGGAACCAGGTGCAGGACTTTGGCAGGGAGGCTCAGGCATGGGGAATTGAGGTGCAGCAGATGGACCGGCTGTCTAGGTGCAGAGATTTAGTCGCACCGAGGCACAGGAGGGAGGAGAAGGAGGAATCCTGCTGATGGTCAGTGGCTCTGCAGAAAAAAGGGTGTTGATTCCCCCATCCTAAATGGGCTGGTTGGCTTGACCCTTCTCCCCTCTGCAGAGCATGGTGGGGACTGCAGCTCACCCCTTATGGGGCAGGAGGGCACAGGTGCAGGGTGCTGGGCTCTGATGCACCTGGAAGTCAGATCTGTTGGGGTGGGGTGGGGTGGGGTGGGGCGGGGTGGGGTGGGGTGGGGCAGGGCAGGACAGGGCCTGTTGTTTACGTTCTGCCTTGCCTGGTGCTGGGCCATTGCACAATCCCCAGCCATGCCGCACAGCAAGAGGCAGGGGGGCAAGCAGATGATCCAGCACAAGGGGGGAGAGCAAATGTGGTTGGGGAGAGGAAAGGCCTTGGGTTGCACTGAGGGAGTGCAGATCAGGGGTGACACCTCAGAAACCTGCAGCAAAGGGATGGACCGGTGGGCTGCGTGGATAGAAAAGGCAGCGAGCCTAAAAGGGGAGTGGGGTCTAATGGTCAGAGCAGGTGGGGGTTGGGCTCTATCTCTGGCTCTGGGAGCAGAGGTGGGTCTAGAGGTGAGAGCAGGGGGACTGGGAGCCAGGACTCCTAGGTTCCATAGTGGCTGCTGTTTTTTCCTGTGTCTCCCTCCCTAGAGGTCCCAGCCCAGCCCCCTAGTGGAATCTGACTGGCGGAGGGGGTTGCCCTGCCACTCCAGATTCGTGATTCGAACCCCTCTCCCCACGGGCTCTGACATCACAGAATGTCCCCCCAAGTCAGAAAGTAGGAGCCCCTCCCCGCATGCAGAGGAAGCTAGTGAGATTCTAGGGGGTCTCTGGCAGAGGTGACAGCACCCAGCAGACACCCACTCATGGTTGCAAGAAGAACCTCCTGCACAGCCCCCTGCTACGAGGGACCGGGGGCGCCCAGCCAGGGTCAGGAGGTGTGCTCCCCGTGAGCCCCTCTCCCGTTACTCCAGGATCTGAGCATCTTCCTAATTCACAGGGTAATTCTCCCAGGCTCGTGCGAGGGTGGGAAGCACCACCAACCCCATTTCCCAGACGGGAGAACTGAGGCCCAGAGAGGCTGAGTGATGTGCCCAAGGATACCCAGGAAGTCTGTGGCAGAGCAAAGCATGTTTCTGCCTCCTCACTCCCAGGTCTGGACTGCTCCTGGGTCACTGGCTAGTGCAGGGGGGGGTGCCTCGGGGCAAGGGGCAGTGCAAGGGGGGGCCTCAGGGAAAGGGGCAGTGCAGGAGCGGGATCCCAGGAGAAGGAGCAGTGGGAGGGCAGGGTCTCAGGGGAATGTGAGGGGGCGAGTCCCAGGTGAATGGGTGGTGTAAGGGTGGGGTCTCAGGTGAATGGGTGGTGCAGGGGCGGGGTCCCAGGAGAAGGAACAATAGGAGGGCAGGGTCTCAGGGGAATGTGAGGGCAGGGTCTCAGGTGAATGGGTGGTGCAGGGGCGGGGTCCCAGGAGGAGCAGTGGGAGGGCAGGGTCTCAGGGGAATGCGAGGGCAGGGTCTCAGGTGAATGGGTGGTGCAGGGGCAGGGTCCCAGGAGAAGGAGCAGTGGTAGGGCGGGGTCTCGGAGCAATGTGAGGGCGGGGTCTCAGGTGAATGGGTGGTGCAGGGGGGTCTCGGGGCAATGTGAGGGCGGGGTCTCAGGTGAATGTGTGGTGCAGGGGCGAGGTCCCAGGAGAAGGAGCAGTGGGAGGGCAGGGTCTCAGGGGAATGTGAGGGAAGGGTTCCAGGTGAATGGGTGGTGCAGGGGCAGGGTCCCAGGAGAAGGAGCAGTGGGAGAGCGGGGTCTCAGGGGAATGTGAGGGCAGGGTCCCAGGTGAATGGGTGGTGTAAGGGTAGGGTCTCAGGTGAATGGGTGGTGCAGGGGTGGGGTCCCAGGAGAAGGAGCAGTGGGAGGGCAGGGTCTCAGGGGAATGTGAGGGCAGGGTCCCAGGGGAATGGGTGGTGTAAGGGTGGGGTCTCAGGTGAATGGGTGATGCAGGGGCAGGGTCCTAGGAGAAGGAGCAGTGGGAGGGCAGGGTCTCAGAGGAATGTGAGGGGGGATCCCGGTGAATGGGTGGTGTAAGGGTGGGGTCCCAGGTGAATGAGTGGTGCAGGGGCAGGGTTTCGGGGGAATGTGAGGGCAGGGTCCCAGGTGAATGGGTGGTGTAAGGGCGGGGTCTCAGGTGAATGGGTGGTGCAGGGGCAGGGTCTCGAGGGGAAGGGGCGGTGCGGGGGCAGGGAATCGAGAGAATGGGCACTGTGGCATTGGGGACTTCGGGGAGGAGGCAGTGTGAGGGCAGGGTCTCGGGGCAAAGGGGAAGGGTGTAGACGGGGTCTCAGGCAAAGGGGTGATGTAGGGATGGCGATTCAGGGGAATGGGTGGTGAAGGGGCGGGGCCTAGAGGGAAGGGGCCGGGGGGGGCTGGGACTGGGGGAGGGGCAATGCAGGGGTGAGGTCTCAGGGAAAGAGGCGGGGACTGGGGGTAGGGGTGGTGCAAGGGCAGGACCTCGGGGGAAGGGGCGATGCAGAGATGGGGTTTAGGGGAAGGGGCAGGGCCTCGGGGGAAGGGACGATGGAGAGATGGGGGTTAGGGGAAGGGGCAGGGCCTCGGGGGAAGGGACGATGCAGAGATGGGGGTTAGGGGAAGGGGCAGGACCTCGGGGGAAGGGACGATGGAGAGATGGGGGTTAGGGGAAGGGGCAGGACCTCGCGGGAAGGGACGATGGAGAGATGGGGGTTAGGGGAAGGGGCAGGGCCTCGGTGGAAGGAACGATGCAGAGATGGGGGCTAGGGGAAGGGGCAGGACCTCGGGGGAAGGGACGATGCGGGGGAAGGGATTAGAGGGAACAGGTGGTGCAGGGGCAGGGTTTTAGGACAATGTGAGCACAGGGTCTCAGGTGAATGGGTGGTGTAGGGGCGGGATCTCAGGGGGAAGGGGCGGTGTAGGGGCAGGGTCATGGGGCAATTTGAGCACAGGGCCTCGGGTGAATGGGTGGTGCAGGGGCAGGGTCTCAGGGCAATGTGAGGGTGGGGTCCCGGGTGAATGGGTGGTGTAGGGGCAGGGTCTCAGGGGGAAGGGGCAGTGCAGGGTCAGGCTCTCGGGGGGAAAGGGAAGCTCAAGGGCAGGAACTCTGGAGAAGGGGCAATGTGAGGGCGGGGGTGGGACCTTGGGGAAAGGGTGCAGGGGAGGGGTGTATTGGGGAGGCACAATGCAGGAGTGTGGATTTGGGGGAAGGGGCAGAGTGAGGGTGGTGTATTGGGGAAAAGGGGCAATGCGAAGGCGGAGCCTTGGAGGAAGGGGCAGGGGCAGGGCTTTGGGGAATGGGGCAGGGATTAGAGGAACAGGTGACGTGAGGCCAGGACGTCAGGGGTAGGGGCAGTGTGGGGGCAGGACCCCAGGAGGAGGGGGCAGGGGCAGGGCTTTGGGGGGAGGGCGGAGCTCGGGGAATGAGGAGAATTATTTTGGTTCAGTGGCAGGTTAGTCTGCGGGTGACACTGGCACTGCAGGGGGGGTTAAAGCCGGGCTCACCCGAGGGAGGAGGACGGGGCTGGGTGGCCGGGCACAGCGGGAGTTCGGGGAGTGACAAGGATCCGGTTACAAGGCTCATCGGACACACCCAGAAACCAGCTCACACCCAGACGGGGGGTTAAAACCCCAGCGAACAAGGGGCGGTGGGAACATCCCCGCGGTGCAGACAAATGTATCAAGTCACGGTCATGGCTTTGGGCAGAGGAGAAGTGGGGCTGGGATTAGAGATGCCCCTTATCACCAGCTAGCTCCATTACTGCATCACTCAAAAGTCTTGCTCAGGGTCCATTATGCCTCCTTGTGCTGGGCACTGCAGGGACAGTCAGAGGGACAGCAGGATGCATGAGGAAATAGATGAGTGTATGAGGCAGATGGGTGAAGGGGTGTGTGTGACATACATTGGGGACGGATGAGGGTTTGAGGGCTGGATGGACAGCGGGACAGATGGAGAGCTGCAGGGACGGATGGTGATGTCACAGGCTGGACTTGTGATGGGTTCAGCTCTTGGCCACTGGCTCTGTCATCTCCTGCCCCCATCTGCCCGTCTGACTCTATCCCTGTCTCTCGCAGGCAGCACTCAGCAGAGTCTGGCCCTGTTGTTACACTGGTGCCTACATCCAGCGCACACCTGTGCATAATGTGCTCCTGGAGAGCTCAGGCAGGGAGAAGCATGTGGCTCATGGCTGCTGAACCAGCTACTCCAAAGAATGCCACAGATCTCCCTCTCCTTGGGCAGCAACACCCTGACCGGGGGGTTCCCTGTCCCTCCTCGCTGCCAAAGCAGCCTGCTCAGAGCAGAAACCGAGGTCACCTGCCTCCGCCCAGCCTCTAGCTGGAGCTACTTCAGCGCCGAATTGCTGGTATCCAGCCTGGCCGGAGTTGGTGCGATGTCCTAGTGGAGTCCGTTCTTTCTCCCTGGTATATTATGATTTTCCCCACTGCAGTTAGTTGCTCTTTCTCTGCTTCCCCATAGTCCCTCCCCAGTGATAGTGACCCCTGCTGGCCAGGAACGGGAGTGTCCTGTAGGTGCCTTCTTGTAGGAGCAGTGACTCCTGGTGGCGAGGGGCAGCAATGCCTGGCATGTATCCCCCCTGGCATTGCTGCAGAGACCCCTGGTGGCAACTGAGGGCAGTTGCCTATGTGACCCCACTACTGCCATTGCGCCTGTGAGCACTGGTGGGTAGGTGAGGCAGGGCCCTGTATGTACATCAGCCATTGGGGCAGGGCCCTCTGTGTATCGCACTCTCATCTCGACTGTAAGCTGGCTAAACTCCTACCTGCCTCATGGGGCCACAACCGTGGTACCCTCAACCCACCCAGCAATGTCGTCAATCTATCCAACTACACACTCAGCCCAGAAGAAAAGCCTGTCCTATCTCGGAGACTCTCTTTCTGCCCTGCCACCTCTACCAACATGATACAGTTCTGCAGCAATCTGGAAGCCTACTTTCGCCGTCTCTGATTCAAAGAATACTTTCAGGACAACACTGAACGGCGCACTGATACACAGATACCCTCCCATCAACAGCACAAGAAGAAGAACTCCACATGGACTCCTCCTGAGGGTCGAAATGACATTCTGGACCTATACATTGAGTGCTTATTCTGACGTGCACAGGCAGAAATTGTGGAAAAACAACATTGCTTGCCTCATAACGTAAGTCGTGCAGAACGCAATGCCATCCACAGCCTCAGAAACCACCCAGACATCAAAGAGGCTGATAAAGGAGGTGCTGTTGTCATCATGAACAGGTCTGACTACCAAAAGGAGGCTGCCAGACAACTCTCCAACACCAAATTCTACAGGCCACTTCCCTCAGATCCCACTCAGGAATACACTAAGAAACTGCAAAATCTACCCAGGACACTCCCTACGCTAACACCGGAACAAATCAACATACCCTTAGAGCCCCGACCAGGGTTATTCTATCTACTACCCAAGATCCACAAACCCGGAAATCCTGGATGCCCCATCATCTCGGGTATTGGCACTCTCACTGAAGGACTGTCTGGATATGTGGACTCTCTACTCAGACCCAATGCCACCAGCACTTCCAGCTATCTCTGTGACACCACTGATTTCCTGAGGAAACTACAATGCATTGGTGACCTTCCAGAAAACACCCTCCTAGCCACCATGGATGTAGATGCTCTCTACACGAACATTCCACACACAGATGAAATACACGCTGTCAGGAACAGAATCCCTGATGATGGCGCAGCACAATTGGCTGCTGAGCTCTGTGCCTTTATCCTCACACACAACTATTTTAAATTTGATGACAATATATATCTCCAGATCAGAGGCACCGCTATGGGCACCCTCATGGCCCCACAATATGCCAATATTTTTATGGCCGACCTGGAACAACGCTTCCTCAGCTCTCGTCCACTCACGCCCCCTTCTCTACCTACGCTACATTGATGACATCTTCATCATCTGGACCCATGGGAAGGAGTGTCTGGATAAATTCCACCACGATTTCAACAGCTTCCACCCCACCATCAGCCTCGGCCTGGACCAATCTACACAGGAGGTCCACTTCCTAGACACCACGGTGCAAATAAGTGATGGTCACATTACTACCACCCTATACCGAAAACCTACCGACCGCTATGCCTACCTTCATGCCTCCAGCTTCCATCCCGGACACATCACACGATCCATTGTCTACAGCCAAGCACTGAGGTACAACCGCATCTGCTCTAACCCCTCAGACAGAGACCAACACCTACAAAATCTCCACCAAGCATTCTCAAAACTACAATACCTGCACGAGGAAATAAGGAAACAGATCAACAGAGCCAGATGTGTACCAAGAAGCCTCCTACTGCAAGACAAACCCAAGAAAGAAACCAACAGGTCTCCACTAGCCATCACATACAGTCCCCAGCTAAAACCTATCCAACGCATCATCAGGGACTTGCGTGGCAGGCCGGTCCTCGCCCACAGGCAACCTGCCAACCTGAAACATATTCTCACCAGTAACTGCACATCGCACCATAGTAACTCTAGCTCAAGAACCAATCCATGCAACAAACCTCGATGCCAACTCTGCCCACATATCTACACCAGCGATACCATCACAGGACCTAACCAGATCAGCCACACCATCACCGGTTCATTCACCTGCACGTTCACCAATGTAATATACGCCATCATATGGCAGCAATGCCCCTCTGCTATGTACATCGGCCAAACTGGACAGTCGCTACGGAAAAAGATAAACGGAGACAAATCAGATATTAGGAATGGCAATATACAAAAACCTGTAGGAGAACACTTCAACCTCCCTGGCCACACTAAAGCAGACCTTAAGGTGGCCATCCTGCAGCAAAAAAACTTCAGGACCAGACTTCAAAGAGAAACTGCTGAGCTTCAGTTCATCTGCAAATTTGACACCATCAGCTCAGGATTAAACAAAGACTGTGAATGGCTTGCCAACTACAAAACCAGTTTCTCCTCCCTTGGTTTTCACACCTCAACTGCTAGAGCAGGGCTTCATCCTCCCTGGATGAACTAACCTCATTATCTCTAGCTTGCCTGCATATATATACCTGCCCCTGGAAATTTCCACTACATGCATCGGACGAAGTGGGTATTCACCCATGAAAGCTCATGCTCCAAAACGTCTGTTAGTCTATAAGGTGCCACAGGATTCTTTATCAGAGGGTAGCCGTGTTAGTCTGGATCTGTAAAAGCAGCAAAGAATCCTGTGGCACCTTATAGACTAACAGACGTTTTGGAGCATGAGCTTTCGTGGGTGAATACCCACTTCCTCAGATGCATGTAATGGAAATATCCAGGGGCAGTAGTATATATGTGTGCCAGCAAGCAAGCTAGAGATAATGAGATCAGTTCAATCAGGGAGGATGAGGCCCTGTTCTAGCAGTTGAGGTGTGAAAACCAAGAGAGGAGAAACTGGTTCTGTAATTGGCAAGCCATTCACAGTCTTTGTTCAATCCTGAGCTGATGGTGTCAAATTTGCAGATGAACTGAAGGTCAGCAGTTTCTCTTTGAAGTCTGGTCCTGAAGTTTTTTTGCTGCAGGATGGCCACCTTAAGGTCTGCTACAGTGTGGCCAGGGAGGTTGAAGTGCTCTCCTACAGGTTTTTGTATATTGCCATTCCTAATGTCTGATTTGTGTCCATTTATCCTTTTCCGTAGAGACTGTCCAGTTTGGCCGATGTACATAGCAGAGGGGCATTGTTGGCATATGATGGCGTATATTACATTGGTGGATGTGCAGGTGAATGAACCAGTGATGGTGTGGCTGATCTGGTTAGGTCCTGTGATGGTGTCGCTGGTGTAGATATGTGGGCAGAGTTGGCATCGAGGTTTGTTGCATGGATTGGTTCCTGAGCTAGAGTTATTATGTTGTGGTGTGCAGTTACTGGTGAGAATATGTTTCAGGTTGGCAGGTTGTCTGTGGGCAAGGATAGGCCTGCCACCCAAGGCCTGTGAGAGTGTGGGATCATTGTCCAGGATGGGTTGTAGATCCGTGATGATGCGTTGGAGGGGTTTTAGCTGGGGGCTGTATGTGATGGCCAGTGGAGTCCTGTTGGTTTCTCTCTTGGGTTTGTCTTGCAGTAGGAGGCTTCTGGGTACACGTCTGGCTCTGTTGATCAACAGCACAAGAAAAAGAACTCCACATGGACTCCTCCTGAGGGTCGAAATGACAGCCTGGACCTATACATTGAATGCTTCCGCCGGTGTGCACAGGCAGAAATCGTGGAACAACAACATCGCTTGCCTCACAACCTAAGTCGTGCAGAACGCAATGCCATCCACAGCCTCAGAAACCACCCTGACATTATCATCAAAGAGGCTGATAAAGGAGGTGCCGTTGTCATCATGAACATGTCTGACTATCAAAAGGAGGCAGCCAGACAACTCTCCAATACCAAATTCTACAGGCCACTTCCCTCAGATCCCACTGAGGAATACACTAAGAAACTACAGCATCTACTCAGGACACTCCCTACACTTACACCAGAAGAAATCAACATACCCCCAGAGCCCCGACCAGGGTTATTCTATCTACTACCCAAGATCCACAAACCCGGAAATCCTGGATGCCCCATCATCTCGGGCATTGGCACTCTCACTGAAGGACTGTCTGGATATATGGACTCTCTACTCAGACCCTATGCCACCAGCACTCCCAGCTATCTCCGCGACACCACTGATTTCCTGAGGAAACTACAATGCATTGGTGACCTCCCAGAAAACACCATCCTAGCCACCATGGATGTAGAGGCTCTCTACACAAACATCCCACACACAGATGGAATACAAGCTGTCAGGAACACTATCCCTGATGATGCCACAGCACAACTGGCTGCTGAGCTCTGTGCCTTTATACTTACACACAACTATTTCAAATTTGATGACAATATATATCTCCAGATCAGTGGCACTGCTATGGGCACCCGCATGGCCCCACAATATGCCAATATCTTCATGGCCGACCTGGAACAACGCTTCCTCAGCTCTCGTCCACTCACACCCCTTCTCTATCTACGCTACATTGATGACATCTTCATCATCTGGACCCATGGGAAGGAGACTCTGGAAAAATTCCACCATGATTTCAACAGCTTCCACCCCACCATCAACCTCAGCCTGGACCAATCTACACGGGAGGTCCACTTTCTTGACACCACGGTGCAAATAAGTGATGGTCACATTAACACCACCCTATATCGAAAACCCACCGACCGCTATGCCTACCTTCATGCCTCCAGCTTCCATCCCGGGCACATCACACGATCCATTGTCTACAGCCAAGCACTGAGGTACAACCGCATCTGCTCTGACCCCTCAGACAGAGACCAACACCTACAAAATCTCCACCAAGCATTCTCAAAACTACAATACCCGCACGAGGAAATAAGGAAACAGATCAACAGAGCCAGACGTGTACCCAGAAGCCTCCTACTGCAAGACAAACCCAAGAGAGAAACCAACAGGACTCCACTGGCCATCACATACAGCCCCCAGCTAAAACCCCTCCAACGCATCATCACGGATCTACAACCCATCCTGGACAATGATCCCACACTCTCACAGGCCTTGGGTGGCAGGCCTATCCTTGCCCACAGACAACCTGCCAACCTGAAACATATTCTCACCAGTAACTGCACACCACAACATAATAACTCTAGCTCAGGAACCAATCCATGCAACAAACCTCGATGCCAACTCTGCCCACATATCTACACCAGCGACACCATCACAGGACCTAACCAGATCAGCCACACCATCACTGGTTCATTCACCTGCACATCCACCAATGTAATATACGCCATCATATGCCAACAATGCCCCTCTGCTATGTACATCGGCCAAACTGGACAGTCTCTACGGAAAAGGATAAATGGACACAAATCAGACATTAGGAATGGCAATATACAAAAACCTGTAGGAGAGCACTTCAACCTCCCTGGCCACACTGTAGCAGACCTTAAGGTGGCCATCCTGCAGCAAAAAAACTTCAGGACCAGACTTCAAAGAGAAACTGCTGACCTTCAGTTCATCTGCAAATTTGACACCATCAGCTCAGGATTGAACAAAGACTGTGAATGGCTTGCCAATTACAGAACCAGTTTCTCCTCTCTTGGTTTTCACACCTCAACTGCTAGAACAGGGCCTCATCCTCCCTGATTGAACTGATCTCATTATCTCTAGCTTGCTTGCTGGCACACATATATACTACTGCCCCTGGATATTTCCATTACATGCATCTGAGGAAGTGGGTATTCACCCACGAAAGCTCATGCTCCAAAACGTCTGTTAGTCTATAAGGTGCCACAGGATTCTTTGCTGCTTTTACAAGATTCTTTGCTGCTTTTACAGATCCAGACTAACACGGCTACCCCTCTGATACTTTCAGGATATGTTTTGGTTCTGAGAGGTGAAAGGCTGCTCTGTGTGTGATGTTATGGAGTGACGTAGCAAAGGTTGATTGCAGAGGTGATGCATGTGCCACAAAAGTTGTCAGGTCCCTCCCCTAGCTCTGGCCCCAGAGTCCAGAATTTACATAAACCCACTCGCTGACCTGTGACTAAGAATCTGGTTGCAGAGGTATTTCGTGTCCCACAGCTGACTTCCCACAGTCCAATCTGCAAAATTTTCTTGTTGTCTGAGGGGGAAAAAGCATTTTCCCCAACTATGGAGTTGTTTAAAACTTTCAGTGTGGAAAGAAGATCAAAGCCCAGCAGCTTATGTATGTCTAAAAATTGCATTTAGTCATTAATCATTTTTTATCTGTGGTATTGATCCAAATATGAATTAGAATGATAAAAACTCTATTTTTAAACTAGAGAGATACAAAGGACATACAATGTGCATTTAAACATTTCAAAAAAAAGCATGCTGCTAAATACAAATATTCTTTTTCAATCTCTCTTATTTCACTGTCCTTTGGAACCTATGTCCCTTGCCTAACGAGAGTTATGTAGGTTCGGGTGAGTCCCGAAATCATGAACTGCTAAGTTCTGTTCTACTGTCTTTGATTAATATCACCAGAATAACTGTACTTTATTACCCCTGCCCTAATAAGAAAGAGACCGGGGATCCCACAGCAGCTGAAATTACCCTTTGGACATGCACCCCCATCATACAATGCGGGGTGGGTGTGAGCATGCATATCAGCAACAAGAGGCCTTTACAACAGATAACCAACAGATGTCAGGGTAAAGTTCATTCTCACCTTGCTTACATCCTCCCCCTAGCCAAGAATTGGTGGTCCTGATAAATCACACTCCCTGTTATACCAACACATTGGTATTGAATGTGAAGTTATGGCTAGCAAAAGTAGCCACCCATCTCTGCCTTGTAGCATCCAGCTTAGCCCTTGTTAACACATAAGTCAGTGGATTGTTCTCTGTCCACACCTGAAACTGAGCACCACACAAGTAGTCTCGAAATTTCTCAGTGATGGCCCATTTAAAGACCAAGAACTGCTGCTGGTGGTGGGATAGCGAGTTTCGCTATCAGACAGTCCTCAGCTGGCAATGCCTACAGATTTACATTTCCTTCCACTTCCTGGTACGGGACTGCTCCCAGACCCTCCAAACTGGCATCAGCATGCAGGATAAACGGCTTGTTTGGGTTAACAAGGACTTGGACTGGCACATGAATCAGGCAAATTATTATTTCCCGTAAAGCTCTGTCACTTCTCTCATCCCACCATGTCCCAAATGGAGAAGAGAGGAGCCCCTCCCATGTCCCAGTCCAGGAACACCAGAGTGTAGTGTGGTTGTGACTCAGTTCAGGTCTGCTAGTGCTGCAAAGGAGAAGGTTTCCTTTCTCAATCCAGGTCAACTGGAATTGTTGTTGCAGTGGGGAAAAGATGTCTTTCATCTGGTTCTTAGATGCTTTGGTGAAAGGGGACAGGCAGAGGCTTTTTTCTTCCCTGTGCAGCTCAATTGCACACTTCTTCTCTGCTTTTTGCTCTAGCTTGACTTCTCTCTTGCATCTCAATTTTCTTTTTCCTGGCCTCATTCCAGAGCATTCACAGCCCAATTCTCTATCCTAACCTGAGCTCTCTACTGCACCCTGAATGTCTCATTCTAACCCCACCCCAGAGTCTGCACCCCCAGAGCCAGTGCCTTCATCCCTCTGCATTCCAACTCTCTGTCCCATGTAGCCTGATATAGGGTGTACTAATAATATTAATTTGGATAATTTGATGAAAATTTAATTGATTAGCTTACATGTTATTTAATTTAATTGAGTTACAAAGTTACATTTGCATTACTGCTATTCAAAAGATACATATGGCATTATATACAACAAAGTTTTGCTTAATATACTCACAGCCTTCCTTGATAACCTGGTGGTAAGAGACACAGGACCAGCCTTGCAGTTCAGGTTTCTCAGTTCTTAAGTGAAAGATGCTGTGCTTAGGGAAAGCTAGTGTTACTTAGGGTTTACTTGAATATGTTAAACTTAAAATCAAAACCTAATAAACAAAGACTAAAAAAGTAGGGAAACAGAACTTAGCCTAGTTCCCTTGAAACTTAAAGTTTCAGAACAAGTACAGCCTACTGCTAGTACATAGAGAGTGGAGGACGTAAGTTACAAAGATAGAGCAAAGTGCTCTAGCGAGGTGGCTTACCTCTTTTATAGGGCACAAGGGCCGGAAATCCTTCCTCCTATGCCAAAATTTCATTCCTCACCCACAAAACATTAGGGTACATTTACTTCATAGACTAGTATGTTTGTGCTTGTTGATGACATGTACATATGCACATAAGTTACCTTGTAGTGTACCTGTTAAATCTGTGGGTACA
Organism: Gopherus flavomarginatus; assembly: GCF_025201925.1. Classification (NCBI taxonomy): domain Eukaryota; kingdom Metazoa; phylum Chordata; order Testudines; family Testudinidae; genus Gopherus; species Gopherus flavomarginatus. The sequence continues at coordinate 27,460 of NW_026114744.1, read as the reverse complement.
ACACTGAATAAAACTCTATGCCATTCTCCATTGTCAATTGGTCTAAGTAAAGGTCTTGGACAGGCATGGGTACTTATCTATTTAAGTAACATGAGAAAGGTCGATTTTCCTCTCTGAGTAAAAGGTCACAATATAGATATGCTAACTTTGCCTTAGCTTAACATACAGGATATGGCCTCTAGGTTCTCGTAAGTCATGTGTCTCAGTCTCCTAATCATTTTTATTGCCCTCTTCTGGACTCTCTCCAGTTTGTCCACATCTCTTCTCATGTAGGTCCCAACCCCAAAAATACTCACATTTTACCCCATTGACCCCAAAATGCCAGCATTTAAATATGTAAATAGGGTGCTGCCATGGTCAAGTCACTCCCGAGCTCTTCAGCGGAGCCTGCTGGCACAGAACAAGGTGAAAATTAGCCAGGATGTCACTCAGTCAAATCCCTGTGCTCCCCGCAGGTGATATCGGAAGGCTCCAAGATGGATCATTTCCCTTTCTCTCATCAGCTTCAGGCCCCAGGGTTACAAATGGACAAACCAGTTGGGATTCTCCCCTGGCCTCAGGGTGTGGGGCTGCTCTGAGGGGATGGACTTGCACACTTGGGATATTAGTGCAAAGATACAATTTCAATTTCTGTTAGAGAAATTGGAGGGCAATTTATATTTGGTACAAATCTTATTTAGTGAAAGGAAAGCTGCAGTGACAGCCTGGTTACTGGGGTGCAAAACACCTTCCTCCTGGGAGAAACAAGAAGTTAGAATTAGAAATTTACATCGTTTGTTCCAGTGTTGGTACAGGTTTGATTTTGCTTCTGTGTAGGTTTGTTTCAGGCTGTGACCATTTTGGTTTATTGGGTTGTTTTGTTTTTTTTAGTTGGAATGGAGCTTTTAATTGACATTTGCTGGATTCAAATGGCTCACTTGCAACACCAGTTTTGACATAGTTCTGCATATTTTATTACGATTTGACCAGTATTCAAGGATTCAATTCCTTTATAGGAGGTTTTAGAGGTCATGCTTATTTATTTGATGTTATTTTATCATTCTGCTGTAGCACACTTTTTTGATAAAATGTTGAAATTATTAATTTACAGCATTTGTTAGTTTTTATTTTTACAAACAAAGTTTTTCTTAATGTTTGGGGTTTAAATTAAGCCTTGTTTTTGGTTTCAATTTTTCATTTAGGTTTTGGTTACTGATGGGATCTTTAAGAGAACTTTGGATTCAGTACTAAAATTTGGACAGATTTAGAATATTTTAAGTAAACCGTGTATGCTATTTTATTTTAATAAAGTTTGTATTGCTGTAAACCCTAGCTGGGGGGAGAGGAGATGAGCCTGGCCTTTAACTGAGAAGGAACAGAGGCATGGCCCCCGTGAAGGGTGAGGCCAGGTGATGGAGGGCACAGCTCCCCAATTTTTTTTGTCTAGCCCATCTCAGGCCTGGTGTACACTACGCTGTTAAACTGATTTTAACAGCGTTAAATCGATTTAACGCTGCACCCGTCCACACTACACTGCTCTTTATATCAATTTAAAGGGCACTTTAAATCGATTTCTGTACTCCTACAAAACGAGAGGAGTAACGCTAAAATCGATATTACTATATCGGATTAGGATTAGTGTGGACGCAAATCGACGTTATTGGCCTCATTATTTTACAGTAGCTACCCACAGTGCACCGCTCCAGAAATTGACGCTAGCCTCGGGCCATGGACGCACACCACCGAATTCATGTGCCTAGTGTGGACGTTCACAATCGACTTTATAATATCTGTTTTATAAAATCGGTTTAAGCTAATTCGAATTTATCCTGTAGCGTAGATGTAGCCTCAGTCCCGCACTAAAGGAGAAGAGTCTGATGCCACCCCTGCAGGTCACTGAGTGTCACTGCTGCTCCATGGGAAACATGCTCTGTGCCTTACCCAGATTGGTGGGAAACACACTCTGTGCATTACCGTGACTGGTCCGTGGGTGTCACTGCTTGTAGAGGGCAGACACATGCTGTGCATTACGCCACCTGACCAGTGGGTGTCACTGCTGTATCAAGGGAAACACCTTCTGTGCATTACCTTGAATGACCACGAGGTGTCACTGCTGCTCCAAGGGAAACATACTCTGTGTGTTACCCTGATTGGCCACTTGGTGTCACTGCTGCGCCAAGCAAAACACGTTCTGTGCATTACTCTGACTGCCCACTGTGTGTCACTGCTGCTCCAAGGGAGACAGAAGAACGGCCAGACTGGTTCAGATGCAAAGTCCATCTAGCCCAGTATCCTCCTGTCTTCTGACAGTGACCAGTGCCAGGTTCCCCAGAGGGAATGAACAGAGCAGGAAATCATCAAGTGTTCCATCCCCTGTTGCCCATTCCCAGCTTCTGGCAAACAGAGGCTACAGACACCATCCCTGCCCACCCTGTCTAAGAGCCCTTGATGGATCTATCCACCATAAACTTATCTAGTTCTTTTTTGAACCCTGTTATAGTCTTGCCCTTCACAACATCCTCTTGCAAGGAGTTCCACAGGTTAACTATGCAACTGCCTTGAGTTTATCCTCCCTCCCCTGGCCAGGTTGTATATGGAAAAGAGGATGAGGATGAGGATGAGGAGAGCCATGATGTGTCTGTCAGTGGCTGGTGCCTCAGTTTCCTCTAGGCAGCAGTGCTTCAGGCTCCTTTGGTCTGTGCCCATGCAACTGTGTCTGGGGAAGGAGGAGTAGAGGCTCATTTTTCCCAGCCCCACGCCCCACCCCCAGCAGCTGGGGAATCCAGGCCAAATTTAATCCTGGTAGCTGGGCTGGGATTAGCCTGGGCTGGGGTAGGGCTGGGGTTGAATTGGGAGGGAGACAGACGCACCTGCTGTGAGGGAAGATCCTCCCATTCCCTGCCAACCCCATTCACTCCTTGCAGCACAGCACCCCCTAGCATTTCTTTCTCTGTCATGGGAGCTGTCTGCTGCTTGCTTCTCCCTTAGCATCATCTCTCCCCATCCTGGAGCACTGGCATTGCCCATCCTGTGCAAACAGGGAGGCCCCGGTGTGCCCCATGGCACTGCCCTGCAATTGTGGGGCAGCTGTTGGATGGAGCCATATCGAAATATGGGGGTGGGCAAGGCTGGGGATCAGGACTCCTGGGTTCTCCCCTCAAATGTGGGAGGGGAGTGAAGATTAGGGGGTAGAGTGGGGGAGGGACATGGCTGGGATCCAGGGCTACTGCTTTTTCTGGTTTTCTCCACCTCCTGCAGCTGCCTCGATCCTTTCAATGTGTTTCTTGTTCCATATTCATTTGCTGACTTGTGTAAATCACCCCAGAGGTGGTTGCATCTCAGTGTTGGGTGAGGCACCCTTGGCTGCATCACCTCCTAATCGCATCTCTCTCCCCCTTCGGGTGACCCTGCAGCACTCAGCAAACATCCACAAGATCATGGGGCACTTTGAGCACTGGGCAGGCAGGGGCCAGGCACCCAGCCCTCCCTCCAGAGAATGGGACACAGCATCGACTACTTTTTACAGGGATTAAAAAGGGGCAAAGGAGGGCAAATCAGAGGAGTAGGTGGCCAGGGTCTGAGCAGGGGGTGGAAATTGACTGGTCGGGGGTCAAGCAGCTGGAGGCAGAGTTAGGAGAGGGACTGAAGGCAAAGTCAGGGAGGTGGGAAGGAGCCGGAGTTAAGCCCGGAGGGAGGCGCTGCCAGAGGGTTAAACCCCGGCACAGGCAGGGGCCGAGGGGGAACAGTTATCCCGGTGGGCTGAGACTCCAGTGTTTGCAAACATGGGTGGGGGGAGCAGAGGGCTTTTTTATTTCCCCTCTCACAGGCAGCACCTCTCAGCATGGACTTCCCAGGGCTGGGCTCTTAAAGGCACAGGCATCCCACCGCCTAGACACTGCAGCTCCTCTCTGATGTAACATACTGAGGTGCTGCAGTAGGAGACTCAATTCAGTGAAACTGGGCATTCCCTATACGCCCCCCAGCCAGGGGGCTGTGCACCCCCTTCCCCGATTTTCCCCAACACCCCCTCCCTCAGTGGTCAGGTATTACATGCAGCGCTGCCAATGTTGTCATTGGTTGCAAACTTGAATGGAAATTGAAACGTTAACACACACTTTAAAAGCAGATACAACGTATGAAAACTACTTGTACCTGAGAAAGTCAAATAGGTTTGGAAAGTCTGGACAAAGCCGGGTTTCCTCACCCAGCTGTTGTGTTTGCTGACAATGTTGGTGCATTGGCTTCGGCAGTGTTGGCCAACCTTAGAATTTCAAATGATGATTTGTAAGCGAGGTGTGAATGAGCTCTCCCCCTGACAGCTACTGATGACCAGGGTTGAGGGGAAGCTTTGGGACCAGACTGTATTTACATGAACTCACCTACTCTGCTGAGGTATCCAGTAGACAGAGCTGGGCTGCCTCTGCTCTAGGTGCCTGGAGGAGGGAAGGTGTGTGGGGCTACAGCCTGGGACTCTTCCTCCCTCCTGCCAAGCCCTGACTATTAATCCCAGCCCTGGCACTCCTTTCTTCAAGCGCCATGTGGGCCAGAGGAAACGTGTGGTAGGAAGCACAAGGGCCAAGCTTGTGAACATCAGGTTCAGCAGCAAGAATCCCAACTATCAGGGTAGCAAGTTCTAGAGCCCTATCCTATTGTGGCCATCCCTGCCAAAGACCGGGCTCTCGGAGGTGTGAGTCACCCAGCAGGAGGGGAAAGATTCACACTTACACAGTTGGAGACAGGGGAGTTGAGCTCTGGGGCATTACCACAAGCATGGGTGGGTGGCAAGTTTGTAGAAATTTTGGTGGTGCCCAGAACCCGCCCCCAAACTCCACCCCCACCTGCCTAAGGCTCTGGGACGGGGTTTGGGGGGGATTAGGGTGCAGGATTCAGGCTTTAGGATGGAGTTTGGGTGCTGGGTGCAGGCTCCAGCAGGGTTTTAGGAAGGGGTGAGAGGTGCAGGCTCTGGGGGTGGGAAGGAGTGTGTGGGAAGGGGTGCACCCTCTGGGAGGGAACGTAGGGCTGAGGGATTCATGATGCAGGAGGGGGCTCAGGAGTGGGGCAGAGTATCAGGGTTCAGAGGGAGCTCAGGGTTGGGGGTGTTGGAGAGGCTGAGGGCAGCCTGCACTAGGACTCTGGGGCTGCAGTTCTGCCCAGAATCGCTCTACTCCAGCAGCAGGAGCAGGCAGGGGACAGGCACATGCTGCTTTTTGTCAGGCAGGGATGCACCACAGCAGAGGGGAGGGGTGCCAGGCAGGGGCCAGGGGAAGAGACCCAACTCCAAATATTGCTGGAGCAGGGCCCCCAGCCCTGAATGTTCCTGGAGCACGAGCACCACAAATGTATATAACCTGCCGCCTATGACCACAAGCCAACACAAGGTCCCACTGAGATTTGAACTCAGATTACAGGATTCAGAGTCCTGAGTGCTGCCCATTACACCATGGGAGCAGCTTGTGCTGCTTTCTCTGCACATCGGTGACTGTCATGGGGTGGCTTGTGTAAGGGGGCTCTTGGCCCTTTACTAAAACTTAGTGTGTGTGTGCGGGGGGTTGGTTGGCTAGTTCCCAGCACCAATAGAAGGGAGAAGGATCAATGGGAAATCAGGACCCTGAGACTGACAGTCCCCAGGGACAATGGGGAGAGGCCAAAGCTCCAAGTTAGCTGCACTGACAGGCCAGACAATGTAATAAGAGAGTCACCAAGCCAGGGGGTCCCATCCTCCATGTGAGCTGGAACTGCCTGGGTGAGAGTGGGGCAGAGCTAAGGAGAGAGCAGGAGCCCAAGAAGAGCCGGGGAGCAGAGCTGTGCAGGTGTAGTGCCAGAAACTGCTGCATGTAGGAATTTGCAACCTGTAGCAGTTACTGATACCTGAGGTTGTTCTTATTTGCTGACTTGTCCTAATTGGCTAAAACCTGACAGTGGTTTCTCTAGCAAAGGCCAGTCCCTGGCCCCTTGGTCCAGACATCCTCCTTCATATCAGGCTAGGGTGACCAGATGTCAAAGATGAAATATTGGGATGTGGGGGGCGGAGCAAAAAAAAAAAGCCAGAGGGCCCCCCTGCCACCAAGCAGAAGTGGCACAACCCCATCTCCAAACAATTCTTGGCTCCAACCTCTGCTACACCCCCAGTTCCCCCATCCTCTCACTCCTGGGCCCAGCCTGGGCTCCAAGCTCTGCAGCCGAGCCATGATCCGGGCCCCTCCTGCAGCTCCCGGGCAAGGGGTGAACCAGGCAGCTCCTGGCAGGAGCGTGTCCGCCCCACTTGTGTCTCCACCCCCCGTCCACCTGGGCCCTGCCTGATCCGTGCTGCCCTCACCCCAATGCGCTACCTGCAGGCTGCAGGGCTGGAGCAGCTTCTGCGCTACGTTCCTGGCCACGGCCATGGCCAGTGTGCAGACCTGCGGGGGAGGGGCGCAGCCTTCAATCTCCAGGTCTGCAAGGGGAATGTAAAGCGGCCGTTCCTGCGGGAGTAAGGCGCTGCCATCCCTCCCTAGCTCTGCCAGAGGACTGGGCATCAGCAGTATTAGCAGGGGCAGGGTGCTTGATTGTTTCCCGTGCTCTGCGAGGGGACTGGAGAGCGGCCGTTCCTGGGAGCGTGGTGTGCTAGGTTCCTTCCTAGCTGTGCAACGGGAGTGGGGAGCGGCAGTTACTATGGCGGCGGGGTGCTGGGTTCCCTCCCCACCTCTGCCAGGGGCCTGGGGAGCAGAAATTCCTGTGGGATTAGGACGCTGCCTTCTCTCCCTAGCTCTGCGAGACCACTGGGGAGCAGCCCTTCCTGCGGGATTAGGGCACTGCCTTCTCTCTCCAGCTCTGCGAGACCACTGGGGAGCGACCTTTCCTGCGGGATTAGGGCTATGCCTTCACTCCCTAGCTCTGCGAGACCACTGGGGAGCACCCCTTCCTACGGGATTAGGGGTCTGCCTTCTCTCCCTAGCTCTGCGAGACCACTGCGGAGCAGCCCTTAAAGCGGGATTAGGGCAATGCCTTCTCTCCCTAGCTCTGCAAGACCACTGGGGAGCGGCCATTCCTGCGGGATTAGGGCGCTGTCTCCTCTCCCTAGCTCTGCGAGACCCCTGGGGAGCGGCCCTTCCTGCGGGATTAGGGTGCTGCCTCCTCTCCCTATCTCTGCGAGACCACTGAGGAGCTGCCCTTCCTGAGGGATTAGGGCGCTGACTTCTCTCTCCAGCGCTGCGAGACCACTCGGGAGCGGCCGTTCCTGCGGGATTAGGGCTCTGCCTTCACTCCCTAGTTCTGCGAGACCACTGGGGAGCAGCCCATAAAGCGGGATTAGGGCAATGCCTTCTCTCCCTAGCTCTGCGAGACCACTGGGGAGAACTGTTCCTGCAGGATTAGGGCGCTGCCTTCTCTCCTTAGCTCTGCGAGACCACTGAGGAGCGGACTTCCTGCGGGATTAGGGCACTGTTTCTCTCCCTAGCTCTGCGAGACCACTGGGGAGAGGCCCTTCCGGTGGGATTAGTGCGCTGCCTTCTCTCCCTAGCTCTGCGAGACCACTGGGGAGCAGCCTTTCCTGCGGGGGCGGGGTGCTAGCTTCCCTCCCCAGCTCTGCCAGCGGCCTGGGGATCAGCTCTTCCTGCGGGATTAGGGCACTGCCTTCTCTCCCTTGCTCTGCGAGACCACTGGGGAGCGGCCCATCCTGCAGGATTAGGGCCCTGCCTCCTCTCCCTAGCTCTGCGAGACCACTGGGGAGCGGCCGTTCCTGCGGGATTAGGGCGCTGCCTCCACTCTCTAGCTCTGCGAGACCAATGGGGAGCGGCCCTTTTTGCGGGATAAGGGCGCTGCCTTCTCTCCCTAGCTATGCGAGACCACTGGGGAGCGGTCCTTCCTGTTAGATTAGGGCGCTGCCTTCTCTCCCTAGCTCTGGGAAACCACTAGGGAGTGGCCCTTCCTGCGGTATTAGGGCGCTGCCTTCTCTCCCTAGCTCTGCGAGACCACTGGGGAGCGGTCCTTCTTTCAGGATCGGGGCGCTGGTTTCCCACCCCAGCTCTGCAGGGGTCTGGGGAGCAGCCCTTCCAGCGGGATTAGGGCGCTGCCTTCTCTCCCTTGCTCTGCGAGACCTCTGGGGAGCAGCCCTTTCTGTGGGATTAGGGCGCTGCCTTCTCTCCCTAGCACTGCGAGTCCACTGCGGAGCTGCCCTATCTGCAGGATTAGTGCGCTGCCTCCTCTCTATAGCTCTGCGAGACCACTGGGGAGCGGTCCTACCTGTGGGATTAGGGCGTTGCCTTCTCTCCCTTGCTCTGGGAGACCACTGGGGAGCGGCCCTTCCTGCAGGGGCGGGGCGCTGGCTTCCCTCCCCTGCTCTGCCAGGGGAAGGGGAGCAGAACTTCCTGCGGGATTAGGGCGCTGCTTTCTCTCCCTAGCTCTGCGAGACCACTGGGGAGCGGCCCTTCCTGCAGGATTAGGGCTCTGCCTTCACTCCCTAGCTCTGCGAGAGCACTAGGGAGCAGCCCTTCCAACGGGATTAGGGCGCTGCCTTCTTTCCCTAGCTCTGTGAGACCACTGCGGAGCAGCCCTTAAAGTGGGATTAGGGCAATGCCTCCTCTCTCTAGCTCTGCGAGACCACTGGGGAGCGGCCGTTCCTGCGGGGTAGGGGCGCTGGCTTCCATCCCCAGCTCGGCCAGCGGCCTGGGGATCAGCTCTTCCTGCGGGATTAGGGCGCTGCCTTCTCTCCCTAGCTCTGCGAGACCACTGGGGTGCCGACCTTCCTGCGGAATTAGGGCGCTGCCTTCTCTCCCTAGCTCTGCGAGACCACTGGGGAGCGGTCCTTCCTTCAGGATCGGGGCGCTGGTTTCCCACCCCAGCACTGCAGGGGTCTGGGGAGCAGCCCTTCCAGCGGGATTAGGGCGCTGCCTTCTCTCCCTTGCTCTGCGAGACCTCTGGGGAGCAGCCCATTCTGTGGGATTAGGGCGCTGCCTTCTCTCCCTAGCACTGCGAGTCCACTGGGGAGCTACCCTTTCTGCGGGATTAGGGCGCTGCCTCCTCTCCCTAGCTATACGAGACCACTGGGGAGCGGCCGTTCCTGCAGGATTAGGGCGCTGCCTCCTCTCTATAGCTCTGCGAGACCACTGGGGAGCGGTCCTACCTGTGGGATTAGGGCGTTGCCTTCTCTCCCTTGCTCTGGGAGACCACTGGGGAGCGGCCCTTCCTGCAGGGGCGGGGCGCTGGCTTCCCTCCCCTGCTCTACCAGGGGAAGGGGAGCAGAACTTCCTGCGGGATTAGGGCGCTGCCTTCTCTCCCTAGCTCTGCGAGACCACTGGGGAGCGGCCCTTCCTGCAGGATTAGGGCTCTGCCTTCACTCCCTAGCTCTGCCAGAGCACTGGGGAGCAGCCCTTCCTACAGGATTAGGGCGCTGCCTTCTTTCCCTAGCTCTGTGACACCACTGCGGAGCAGCCCTTAAAGCGGGATTAGGGCAATGCCTTCTCTCCCTAGCTCTGCGAGACCACTGGGGAGCGGCCGTTCCTGCGGGGTAGGGGCGCTGGCTTCCATCCCCAGCTCGGCCAGCGGCCTGGGGATCAGCTCTTCCTGCGGGATTAGGGCGCTGCCTTCTCTCCCTAGCTCTGCGAGACCACTGGGGTGCCGACCTTCCTGCGGAATTAGGGCGCTGCCTTCTCTCCCTAGCTCTGCGAGACCTCTGGGGAGCGGCCCTTCCTGTGGGATTAGGGCGCTAACTCCTCTCCCTAGCTCTGCGAGACCACTGGGGAGCGGCCATTCCTCCGGGATTATGGCGCTGCCTCCTCTCTCTAGCTCTGCGAGACCACTGGGGAGCGGCCCTTTCTGCGGGATAAGGGCGCTGCCTTCTCTCCCTAGCTATGCGAGACCACTGGGGAGCGGCCCTTCCTGCAGGATTAGGGCTCTGCCTTCACTCCCTAGCTCTGCGAGAGCACTGGGGAGCAGCCCTTCCTACGGGATTAGGGCGCTGCCTTCTTTCCCTAGCTCTGTGAGACCACTGCGGAGCAGCCCTTAAAGCGGGATTAGGGCAATGCCTTCTCTCCCTAGCTCTGCGAGACCACTGGGGAGCGGCCGTTCCTGCGGGGTAGGGGCGCTGGCTTCCATCCCCAGCTCGGCCAGCGGCCTGTGGATCAGCTCTTCCTGCAGGATTAGGGCGCTGCCTTCTCTCCCTAGCTCTGCGAGACCACTGGGGTGCCGACCTTCCTGCGGAATTAGGGCGCTGTCTTCTCTCCCTAGCTCTGCGAGACCTCTGGGGAGCGGCCCTTCCTGCGGGATTAGGGCGCTAACTCCTCTCCCTAGCTCTGCGAGACCACTGGGGAGCGGCCATTCCTCCGGGATTATGGCGCTGCCTCCTCTCTCTAGCTCTGCGAGACCACTGGGGAGCGGCCCTTTCTGCGGGATAAGGGCGCTGCCTTCTCTCCCTAGCTATGCGAGACCACTGGGTAGCGGTCCTTCCTGTTGGATTAGGGCGCTGCCTTCTCTCCCTAGCTCTGGGAAACCACTAGGGAGCGGCCGTTCCTGCGGGATTAGGGCGCTGCCTCCTCTCTTTAGCTCTGCGAGACCACTGGGGAGCGGTCCTTCATGTGGGATTAGGGAGTTGTCTTCTCTCCCTTGCTCTGGTAGACCACTGGGGAGCTGCCCTTCCTGCAGGGGCGGGGCGCTGTCTTCCCTCCCCTGCTCTGCCAAGGGAAGGGGAGCAGCCCTTCCTCCGGGATTAGGGCGCTGCCTTCTCTCCCTAGCTCTGCGAGACCAATGGGGAGCGGCCCTTCCTGCAGGATTAGGGCTCTGCATTCACTCCGTAGCTCTGCGAGTGCACTGGGGAGCAGCCCTTCCTACGGGATTAGGGCGCTGCCTTCTTTCCCTAGCTCTGCGAGATGACTGCGCAGCAGCCTTTAAAGCGGGATTAGGGCAATACCTTCTCTCCCTAGCTCTGCGAGACCACTGGGGTGCGGCCCTTCCTGCGGAATTAGGGCGCTGCCTTCTCTCCCTATTTCTGCGAGACCAGTGGGGAGTGGCCGTTCCTGCGGGAATAGGGTGCTGCCTTCTCTCCGTAGCTCTGCGAGACCACTGGGGAGCGGCCCTTCCTGCGGGATTAGGGCGCTACCTCCTCTCCCTAGCTCTGCGAGACCAGTGGGGAGCGGCCGTTCCCGCGGGATTAGGGCGCTGTCTCCTCTTCCTAGCTCTCCGAGACCACTGTTGAGCGGCCCTTCCTGCGGGATTAGAGCGTTCCCTCCTCTCCCTAGCTCTGCGAGACCACTGGGGAGAAGACCTTTCTTCGGGATTAGGGCGCTGCCTTCTCTCCGTAGCTCTGCGAGACCACAGGGGAGCGGCCCTTCCTGCGGGATTAGGGCGCTGCCTCCTCTCCCTAGCTCTGCGAGACCACTGGGGAAGGGCCCTTCCTGCGGGTTTAGGGCGCTGCCTTCTCTACCAAGCTCGGCGAGACCACTGGGGAGCGGCCGTTCCTCACGGATTTGGGCGCTGCTTTCTCTCCCCACCTCTGCCAGGGGCCTGGGGATCAGCTCTTCCTGCGGGATTAGGGCGCTACCTCCTATACCTAGCTCTGCGAGAAAACTGGGGATCTGCCCTTCCTGTGGGATTTTGGCATTGCCTCCTTTCCCTAGCTCTGCGAGACCACTGGGGAGCGGACCTTCCTTCAGGGTCGGGGCGCTGGCTTCCTACCCCAGCTCTGCAGGGCCCTGGGGAGCAGCCCTTCCTGCGGGATTAGGGCACTGCCTTCTCTCACTTGCCCTGCGAGACCTCTGGGGAGCGGCCCTTCCTGCGGGATTAGGGCGCTGTCTCCTCTCCCTAGCTCTGGGAGACCACTGGGGAGCGGCCCTTGCTGAGGGATTAGGGCGCTGCCTCCTCTCCCTAGCTATGCAAGACCACTGGGGAGCGGCCCTTTCTGCGGCATTACGGCACTGCCTTCTCTCCCTAGCTCTGCGAGACCACTGGGGAGCGGTCCTTCCTGTGGGATTAGGGCGTTACATTCTCTCCCTGGCTCTGGGAGACCACTGGGGAGTGCCCCTTCCTCCGGGATTAGGGCGCTGCCTTCTCTCCCTTGCTCTGCGAGATCTCTGGGGAGCAGCCCTTCCTGCAGGATTAGGGCGCTTCCTTCTCTCCATAGCTCTGTGAGACCACTGGGGAGCGGCCCTTCCTGCGGGACTAGGGCGCTACCTCCTTTCCCTAGCTCTGCGAGACCACTGGGGAGCGGCCCTTCCTTCAGGATCGGGGCGCTGGTTTCCTACCCCAGCTCTGCAGGGCCCTGGGGAGCAGCCCTTCCTGCGGGATTAGGGCACTGCCTTCTCTCACTTGTCCTTTCGAGACGTCTGGGGAGCAGTCCTTCCTGCGGGATGAGGGTGCTGCCTTCTCTCCCTAGCTCTGCGAGACCTCTGGGGAGCGGCCTTTCCTGCGGCATTAGGGCACTGCCTTCTCTCCCTAGCTCTGCGAGACCACTGGGGAGTGGCTCTTCCTGCTGGATTAGGGCGCTGCCTCCTCTCTCTAGCTCTGCGAGACCACTGCGGAGCTGCCTTTCCTGAGGGATTAGGGCGCTGCCTTCTCTCTCCAGCTCTGAGAGACCACTGGGGAGCGGCCCTTCCTGCGGGATTAGGGCTCTGCCTTCACTCCCTAGCTCTGCGAAATCACTGGGGAGCAGCACTTCCTGCGGGATTAGGGGGCTGCCTTCTTTCCCTAGCTCTGCGAGACCACTGCGGAGCAGCCCTTAAAGCAGGATTAGGGCAATGCTTTCTCTCCCTAGCTCTGCGAGACCACTGGGGAGCGGCCTTTCCTGCGGGGGCGGGGCGCAGGCTTCCCTCCCCTCTCTGCCAGCGGCCTAGGGATCAGCTCTTCCTGCGGGATTAGGGCGCTGTCTTCTCTCCCTAGCTCTGCGAGACCAGTGGTGAGCGGCCGTTCCTGCGGAATTAGGGCGCTGCCTCCTCTCTAGCTCTGCGAGACCACTGGGGAGAGGCCCTTCCTTCAGGGTCGGGGCGCTGGCTTCCCTCCCCAGCTCTGCAGGGGCCTGGGTGGCAGCCCTTCCTGCGGGATTAGGGCGCTGCCTTCTCTCCCTTGCTCTGCGAGATCTCCGGGGAGCAGCCCTTCCTGCAGGATTAGGGCGCTTCCTTCTCTCCGTAGCTCTGTGAGACCACTGGGGAGCGGCCCTTCCTGCGGGATTAGGGCGCTGTCTCCTCTCCCTAGCTCTGGGAGACCACTGGGGAGCGGCCCTTGCTGAGGGATTAGGGCGCTGCCTCCTCTCCCTAGCTATGCGAGACCACTGGGGAGCGGCCGTTCCTGCAGGATTAGGGCGCTGCCTCCTCTCTCTAGCTCTGCGAGACCACTGGGGAGCGGCCCTTTCTGCGGCATTACGGCACTGCCTTCTCTCCCTAGCTCTGCGAGACCACTGGGGAGCGGTCCTTCCTGTGGGATTAGGGCGTTACATTCTCTCCCTGGCTCTGGGAGACCACTGGGGAGTGCCCCTTCCTGCAGGATTAGGGCGCTTCCTTCTCTCCGTAGCTCTGTGAGACCACTGGGGAGCGGCCCTTCCTGCGGGACTAGGGCGCTACCTCCTCTCCCTAGCTCTGCGAGACCACTGGGGAGCGGCCGTTCCTGCGGGATTAGGGCACTGTCTCCTCTCCCTAGCTCTGGGAGACCACTGGGGAGCTGCCCTTGCTGTGGGATTAGGGCGCTGCCTCCTATTCCTAGCTCTGCGAGACCACTGGGGAGCGGCCCTACCTGAGGGATTAGGGCGCTTCCTCCTCTCCCTAGCTCTGCGAGACCACTGGGGAGTGGCCCTTGCTGCGGGATTAGGGCACTGCCTCCTCTCCCTAGCTCTGCGAGACCACTGGGGAGCGGCCCTTTCTGCGGGATAAGGGTGCTGCCTTCTCTCCCTAGCTCTGCAAGACCACTGGGGAACGGTCCTTCCTGTTGGATTAGGGTGCTGCCTTCTCTCCCTAGCACTGCGAGACCACTGGGGAGTGGAGCTTCCTTCAGGGTCGGGGCGCTGGCTTCCCTCCCCAGCTCTGCAGGGGCCTGGGTGCAGCCCTTCCTGCGGGATTAGGGCGGTGCCTTCTCTCCCTACCTCTGCGAGACCACTGCGTAGCTGCCCTTCCTGAGGGATAAGGGCGCTGCCTTCTCTCTCCAGCTCTGAGAGACCACTGGGGAGCGGCCCTTCCTGCGGGATTAGGGCTCTGCCTTCACTCCCTAGCTCTGCGAGAGCACTGGGGAGCAGCCCTTCTTAAGGGATTATGGCGCTGCATTCTATCCCTAGCTCTGCGAGACCACTGCGAAGCAGCCCTTAAAGCGGGATTAGGGCAATGCCTTCTCTCCCTAGCTCTGCGAGACCACTGGGGAGCGGCCTTTCCTGCGGGGGCGGGGCGCTGGCTTCCCTCCCCTCTCTGCCAGCGGCCTGGGGATTGGCTCTTCCTCCGGGATTACGGCGCTGTCTTCTCTCCCCAGCTCTGCAAGACCAGTGGGGAGCGTCCGTTCCTGTGGGATTAGGGCGCTGCCTCCTCTCTACCTCAGCGAGACCACTGGGGAGAGGCCCTTTCTGCGGGATAAGGGTACTGCCTTCTTTCCCTACCTCTGGGAGACCACTAGGGAACAGTCCTTCCTGCGGGATAGGGCGCTGCCTTTTCTCCCTAGCTCTGTTAGACCACTGGGGAGCGGCCCTTGCTGCGGGATTAGGGCGCTGCCTCCTCTCTCTAGGTCTGCGCGACCAATGAGGAGCGGCCCTTTCTGCGGGATAAGGGTGCTGCCTTCTCTCCCTAGCTCTGCAAGATCACTGGGGAACGGTCCTTCCTGTTGGATTAGGGCGCTGCCTTCTCTCCCTAGCTCTGGGAGACTACTAGGGAGCGGCCCTTCCTGTGGAATTAGGGCGCTTCCTCCTCTCCCTAGCTGTGCGAGACCACTGGGAAAGGCCCTTCCTTCAGAGTCGGGGCTCTAGCTTCCTTCCCCAGCTCTGCAGGGGCCTGGGGAGCAGACCTTCCTGCGGGATTAGGGTGCTGCCTTCTCTCCCTTAAACTGCGAGACATCTGGGGAGCAGCCCTTCCTGCAGGATTAGGGCGCTGCCTTCTCTCCGTAGCTCTGCGAGACCACTGTGGAGCGGCCCTTCCTGCGGGATTAGTGCGCAACCTCCTTTCCTTAGCTCTGCGAGACCACTAGGGAGCGGCCATTCCTGCGGGATTAGGGCGATGTCTCCTCTCCCTAGCTCTGCGAGACCACTGGGGAGCGGCCCTTGCTGCGGGATTAGGGCGCTGCCTTCTCTCCCTAGCTCTGTGAGACCACTGGGGCGTGGCCGTTCCTGCGGAATAAGGGCGCTGCCTTCTCTCCCTAGCTCTGCGAGACCACAGGGGAGCGGCCCTTCCTGCGGGATTAGGGTGCTGCCTCCTCTCCCTAGCTCTGCGACACCACTGGGGAACGGCCCTTCCTGCGGGATTAGGGCGCTGCCTTCTCTCCCTAGCTCTGTGAGACCACTGGAGAACGGCCCTTCCTGCGGGATTAGGGCGCTGCCTTCTCTCCCCAGCTCTGCAAGGGGCCTGGGGATCAGCTCTTCCTGCGGGATCAGGGCGCTACCTCCTATACCTAGCTCTGCGAGACCACTAGGGATCGGCACTTTCTGCAGGATTAGGGCACTGCCTCCTCTCCCTAGCTCTGCGAGAACACTGGGGTGCGGCCCTTCCTTCAGGGTCGGGGCGCTGGCTTCCTACGCCAGCTCTGCAGGGGCCTGGGGAGCAGCCCTTCCTGCGGGATTAGGGCGCTGCCTTCTCTCCCTAGCTCTGGGAGACCACTAGGGAGCGGCCCTTCCTGCGGGATTAGGGCTCTGCCTTCTCTCCCTAGCTCTGGGAGACCACTGGGGAGCGGCCGTTCCTGCTTGATTAGGACGCTGCCTCCTCTCCCTAGCTCTGGGAGACCACTAGGGAGCGGCCCTTCCTGCGGAATTAGGGCGCCGCCTATTCTCCCTAGCTCTGCGAGACCACTGCGGAGCGACCCTTCCTTCAGGGTCGGGGCGCTGGCTTCCCTCCCGAGCTCTGCAGGGGCCTGGGGAGCAGCCCTTCCTGCGGGATTAGGGCGCTGCCTTCTCTCCCTTGCTCTGCGAGACCTCTGGGGAGCAGCCATTCCTGAAGGATTAGGGCGCTGCCTTCTCTCCCTAGCACTGCGAGTCCACTGGGGAGCGGCCCTTTCTGCGGGATTAGGGTGCTGCCTTCTCTCCCTAGCTCTGCGAGACCACTGGGGAGCTGCCGTTCCTGCGGGATTAGGGCGCTGCCTCCTCTCCCTAGCTCTGCGAGACCACTGCGGAGAAGCCCTTTCTGCGGGATTAGGGCGCTGCATCCTCTCCCTAGCTCTGAGATAATACTGGGGAGCGGCCATTCCTGCATCATTAGGTAGCTGCCTCCTCTCCCTAGCTCTGCGAGACCACTGGGGAGTGGCCGTTCCTGCGGGATTAGGGCGCTGCCTCCTCTCTCTAGCTCTGCGAGACCACTGCGGAGCGGTACTTCCTGTTCTATTAGGGTGCTGCCTTCTCTCCCTAGCTCTGGGAGACCACTAGGGAGCGGCCCTTCCTGCGGGATTAGGGCGCCGCCTACTCTCCCTAGCTCTGCGAGACCACTGGGGAGCGACCCTTCTTTCAGGGTCGGGGCGCTGGCTTCCCTCCTGAACTCTGTAGGGGCCTGGGGAGCAACCCTTCCTGCGGGATTAGGGCGCTGCCTTCTTTCCTTAGCTCTGTGAGACCACTGGGGAGAAGACCTTTCTGCAGGATTAGGGCGCTGCCTTCTCTCCGTAGCTCTGCGAAACCACTGGGAATCGGCCCTTCCTGCGAGATTAGGGAGCTGCCTTCTCTACCAAGCTCGGCGAGACCACTGGGGAGCGGCCCTTCCTGCGGGATTAGGGCGCTGCCTTCCCTCCCTAGCTCTGCTAGACCACTGGGGAGCGATCCTTCCTGTGGGATTAAGGCGCTACCTCCTCTCCCTAGCTCTGCGAGACCACTTTGGAGCGGCGCTTCCTGCGGGATTAGGACGCTGCATCCTCTCCCTAGCTCTGCGAGACCACTGGGGAGCGGCCCTTCCAGCGGGATTAGGGCGCTGCCTACTCTCCCTAGCTGTCCGTGACCACTGGGGTGCGTCCCTTCCTGCAGGATTAGGGCGCAACCCTCTCTCCCTAGCTCTGCGAGACCACTGAGGAGCGGCCTTTTCTGCGGGGGCGCAGCACTGTCTTCCCTCCCCAGCTCTGCTAGGGGCCTGGGGATCAGCTCTTCCTGCGGGATTAGGGCGCTGCCTTCTCTACTTAGGTCTGCGAGACTACTAGGCAGCAGCCGTTCCTGCGGGATTATGGCGCTGTCTTCTCTCCCTAGCTCTGCGAGACCACTGAAGAGCGGCCCTTCCTGAGGAATTAGGGTGCTGCCTTTTCTCCCCAGCTCTGCGAGACCACTGTGGAGCGGCCCTTCCTGCGGGATTAGGGCGCTGCCTTCTCTCCCTAGCTCTGCGATACCAGTGGGGAGCGGCCCTTAAAGCGGGATTAGGGCACTGCCTTCTCTCCCTAGCTCTGGGAGACCACTAGGGAGCGGCTCTTCCTGCGGGATTAGGGCGCTGCCTTCTCTCCCTAGCTCTGCGAGTCCACTGGGGAGCGGCCCTTCCTTCAGGGTCGGGGCGCTGGCTTCCCTCCCGAACTCTGCAGGGGCCTGGGGAGCAGCCCTTCCTGCGTTATTAGGGCGCTGCCTTCTCTCCCTAGCTCTGCGAGACTACTGGGGAGCGGACGTTCCTGAGGGATTAGGTTGCTGCCTTCTCTAACCAGCTCTGCCAGGGGCCTGGGAATCAGCTCTTCCTGCGGGATTATGGCTCTGCCTTCTCTCCCTAGCTCTGCTAGACCACTGGGGAGCGGCCGTTCCTGCGGGATAAGGGCGCTGTCTTCTCTCCATAGCTCTGCGAGACCACTGGGGAGCGGCCCTTCCTGCAGGAATAGGGCGCTGCCTTCTCTCCCAAGCTCTGTGAGACCACTGGGGAGCGGCCCCTCCTGCGGGATTAGGGCGCTGCTTCCTATCCCTAGCTCTGCGAGACCACTGGGAAGCGGTCGTTCCTGCGGGATTAGGGTGCTGCCTCCTCTCTATAGCTCTGCGAGACCACTGGGGAGAGGCCCTTACTGCGGGATTAGGGCGCTGCCTGCTCTCTCTAGCTCTGCGAGACCACTTGGGAGCCGTCCTTCCTTTTGGATTAGGGCGCTGCCTTCTCTCCGTAGCTCTGGGAGACCGCTAGGGAGCGGCTCTTCCTGCGGGATTAGGGCGCTGCCTTCTCTCCCTTGCTCTGCGAGACCACTGAGGAGCGGCCCTTCCTGAGGAATTAGGGCATTGCCTTCTCTCCCCAGCTCCGCGAGACCACTGGGGAGCGGCCCTTCCTGCGGGATTAGGGCGCTTCCTTCTCTCCCTAGCTCTGCGAGACCAATGGGGAGCTGCCCTTAAAGCGGGATTAGGGCACTGCCTTCTCTCCCGAGCTCTGCCAGGGGCCTGGGGATCAGCTCTTCCTGCGGGATAAGGGCGCTACCTCCTATCCCTAGCTCTGCGAGACCACAGGGGAGCGGCCTTTCCTGCGGGATTAGGGCGCCGCCTTCTCTCACTAGCTCTGCTAGACCACTGGGGAGCAGCCCTCCCTGAGGGATTAGGGCGCTGCCTTCACTCCGTAGCTCTGCTAGACCACTGGGGAGCGGCCGCTCCTGCGGGATTAGGGCACTGCGTTCTCTCCCTAGCTCTGCGAGACCACTGGGGAGTGGACCTTCCTGCGGGATTAGGGCGCTGCCTTCTCTCTCTAGCTCTGCGAGACCATTGGGGAGCGGCCCTTCCTGTGGGATTAGGGCGCTGATTCCTCTCCCTAGCTCTGCGAGACCACTGGGGAGCGGCCCTTCCTATGGGATTAGGGCGCTGCCTCCTCTCCCTAGCTCTGTGAGACCCACTGTAGTGCGGCCGTTCCTGCGGAATTAAGGCGTAGCCTCCTCTCCATAGCTCTGCGAGACCACTGGAGAGCGGCCCTTCCTGCGGGATTAGGGCGCTGCCTTCTCTCCCTACCTCTGCGAGACCAGTGGGGAGCGATCCTTCCTGTGGGATTGGGGCGCTGCCTTCTCTCCCTCTCTCTGTGAGACAACTGGGGAGCGGTCCTTCCTGTGTGATTAGGTCACTGCCATCTCTCCGTATCTCTGGGAGACCACTGGGGAGCGGCCCTTCCTGCGGGATTGGAGCTCTGCCTTCTCTCCTTAGCCCTGCGAGACCACTGAAGAGCGGCTCTTCCTGCGGCGGCGGGGCGCTGGCTTCCCTCCCCACCTTTGCGAGATCACTGGGGAGCGGCCGTTCCTGCGGGATTACGGCGCTGCCTAATCTCCCTACCTCTGCGAGACCACTGGGGAGCGGCCCTTCCAGCGGGATTGGTTCGCTGCCTTCTCTCCCAAGCACTGCGAGACCACTGGGGAGCGGCCGTTCCTGCGGGTTTAGGGCGCTACCTTCTCTCCATAGCTCTGCAAGACCACTGGGGAGCTGCCTTTAATGTGGGAATAGGGCGCTGCCTTCTCTCCGTAGCTCTGCCAGACCACTGGGGAACGGCCCTTCCTGCGGGATTAGGGCGCTGCCTTCTCTCCCTAGCTCTGCAAGTCCACTGGGGAGCGGCCCTTCCTTCAGGGTCGGGGCGCTGGCTTCCCTCCCGAACTCTGCAGGGGCCTGGGGAGCAGCCCTTCCTGCGGGAATAGGGCGCTGTCTTCTCTCCGTAGCTCTGCCAGACCACTGGGGAACGGCCCTTCCTGCGGGATTAGGGCGCTGCCTTCTCTCCCTAGCTCTGCAAGTCCACTGGGGAGCGGCCCTTCCTTCAGGGTCGGGGCGCTGGCTTCCCTCCCGAACTCTGCAGGGGCCTGGGGAGCAGCCCTTCCTGCGGGATTAGGGCACTGCCTTCTCTCCCTAGGTCTGCGAGACCACTGGGGAGAAGACCTTTCTGCGGGATTAGGGCACTGCCTTCTCTCCGTAGCTCTGCGAAACCACTGGGGAGCGGCCCTTCCTTCGGGATTAGGGCACTGCCTCCTCTCCCTAGCTCTGCGAGACTACTGGGGAGCGGCCCTTCCTGCGGGATTAGGGCGCTGAATTCTCTACCAAGCTCGGCGAGACCACTGGGAGCTTACGTTCCTGAGGGATTAGGGCGCTGCCTTCTCTCCCCAGCTCTGCCAGGGGTCTGTGGATCTGCTCTTCCTGCGGGATTATGGCTCTGCCTTCTCTCCCTAGCTCTGCGAGTCCACTGGGGAGAGCCGTTCTTGCGGGAATAGGGCACTGCCTTATCTCCCTAGCTCTGCGAGACCACTGGGCAGGGGCCCTTCCAGCGGGATTAGGGCGCTTCCTTCTCTCCCTAGCTCTCCGAGACCACTGGGGAGCGGCCCTTTCTGCGGGATTAGGGCACTGCCTTCTCTCCCTAGCTCTGCTAGACCACTGGGGAGCGGCCATTCCTGCAGGAATAGGGCGCTGCCTTCTCTCCCTTGCTCTGAGAAACCACTAGGGAGCAGCACTTGCTGCGGGATTAGGGCGCTGTCTTCTCTCCCTAGCTCTGCGAGACCACTGTGGAGCAGCCCTTCCTGCGGGATGAGGGCTCTGCCTTCTCTCCCTAGCTCTGTGAGACCACTGGGGAGCGGCCCTTCCTGCGGGAGTAGGGCGCTGCTTCCTATCCCTAGCTCTGCGAGACCACTGGGAAGCGGCCGTTCCTGCGGGATTAGGGTGCTGCCTCCTCTCTATAGCTCTGCGAGATCACTGGGGAGAGGCCCTTACTGCGGGATTAGGGCGCTGCCTCCTCTCTCTAGCTCTGTGAGACCACTGGGGAGCGGCTCTTTCTGCGACATAAGGGCGCTGCCTTCTCTCCCTAGCTCTGCGAGACCACTTGGGAGCCGTCCTTCCTGTTGGATTAGGGCGCTGCCTTCTCTCTGTAGCTCTGGGAGACCGCTAGGGAGCGGCTCTTCCAGCGGGATTAGGGCGCTGCCTTCTCTCCCTTGCTCTGCGAGACCACTGAGGAGCGGTCCTTCCTGAGGAATTAGGGCGTTTCCTTCTCTCCCCAGCTCTGCGAGACCACTGGGGAGCGGCCCTTCCTGCGGGATTAGGGTGCTTCCTTCTCTCCCTAGCTCTGCGAGACCAATGGGGAGCGGCCCTTAAAGCGGGATTAGGGCACTGCCTTCTCTCCCGAGCTGTGCCAGGGGCCTGGGGATCAGCTCTTCCTGCGGGATAAGGGCGCTACCTCCTATCCCTAGCTCTGCGAGACCACAGGGGAGCGGCCTTTCCTGCGGGATTAGGGCGCCGCCTTCTCTCACTAGCTCTGCTAGACCACTGGGGAGCAGCCCTCCCTGAGGGATTAGGGCGCTGCCTTCACTCCGTAGCTCTGCTAGACCACTGGGGAGCGGCCGCTCCTGCGGGATTAGGGCACTGCGTTCTCTCCCTAGCTCTGCGAGACCACTGGGGAGTGGACCTTCCTGCGGGATTAGGGCGCTGCCTTCTCTCTCTAGCTCTGCGAGACCATTGGGGAGCGGCCCTTCCTGTGGGATTAGGGCGCTGATTCCTCTCCCTAGCTCTGCGAGACCACTGGGGAGCGGCCCTTCCTATGGGATTAGGGCGCTGCCTCCTCTCCCTAGCTCTGTGAGACCCACTGTAGTGCGGCCGTTCCTGCGGAATTAAGGCGTAGCCTCCTCTCCATAGCTCTGCGAGACCACTGGAGAGCGGCCCTTCCTGCGCGATAAGGGCGCTGCCTTCTCTCCCTACCTCTGCGAGACCAGTGGGGAGCGATCCTTCCTGTGGGATTGGGGCGCTGCCTTCTCTCCCTCTCTCTGTGAGACAACTGGGGAGCGGTCCTTCCTGTGTGATTAGGTCGCTGCCATCTCTCCGTATCTCTGGGAGACCACTGGGGAGCGGCCCTTCCTGCGGGATTGGAGCTCTGCCTTCTCTCCTTAGCCCTGCGAGACCACTGAAGAGCGGCTCTTCCTGCGGCGGCGGGGCGCTGGCTTCCCTCCCCACCTTTGCGAGATCACTGGGGAGCGGCCGTTCCTGCGGGATTACGGCGCTGCCTACTCTCCCTACCTCTGCGAGACCACTGGGGAGCGGCCCTTCCAGCGGGATTAGTTCGCTGCCTTCTCTCCCAAGCACTGCGAGACCACTGGGGAGCGGCCGTTCCTGCGGGTTTAGGGCGCTACCTTCTCTCCATAGCTCTGCAAGACCACTGGGGAGCGGCTCTTCCAGCGGGATTAGGGCGCTGCCTTCTCTCCCTTGCTCTGCGAGACCACTGAGGAGCGGTCCTTCCTGAGGAATTAGGGCGTTTCCTTCTCTCCCCAGCTCTGCGAGACCACTGGGGAGCGGCCCTTCCTGCGGGATTAGGGCGCTTCCTTCTCTCCCTAGCTCTGCGAGACCAATGGGGAGCGGCCCTTAAAGCGGGATTAGGGCACTGCCTTCTCTCCCGAGCTGTGCCAGGGGCCTGGGGATCAGCTCTTCCTGCGGGATAAGGGCTCTACCTCCTATCCCTAGCTCTGCGAAACCACAGGGGAGCGGCCTTTCCTGCGAGATTAGGGTGCCGCCTTCTCTCACTAGCTCTGCGAGACCGCTGGTGAGCGGCCCTTCCTGCGGGATTAGGGCGCTGCCTTCACTCCGTAGCTCTGCTAGACCACTGGGGAGCGGCCGCTCCTGCGGGATTAGGGCACTGCGTTCTCTCCCTAGCTCTGCGAGACCACTGGGGAGTGGACCTTCCTGCGGGATAAGGGCGCTGCCTTCTCTCTCTAGCTCTGTGAGACCATTGGGGAGCGGCCCTTCCTGTGGGATAAGGGCGCTGCTTCCTCTCCCTAGCTCTGCGAGACCACTGGGGAGCGGCCCTTCCTGCGGGATTAGGGTGCTGCCTTCTCTCCCTAGCTCTGCGAGACCACTGGGGTGCTGCCCTTCCTGCGGGATTAGGGCGCTGCCTTCTCTCCCTAGCTCTGTGAGACCCACTGGGGAGCGGCCGTTCCTGCGGAATTAAGGCGAAGCCTCCTCTCCATAGCTCTGCGAGACCACTGGGGAGCGGCTCTTTCTGTGGGATAAGGGCGCTGCCTTCTCTCCGTAGCTCTGCGAGACCACTGGGGAGCGGTCCTTCCTGTTGGATTAGGGCGCTGCCTTCTCTCCCTAGCTCTGGGAGACCACTAGGGAGTGGCTTTTCCTGCGGGATTAGGGTGCTGCCTTCTCTCTCTAGCTCTGCGAGTCCACTGGGGAGCGGCCCTTCCTTCAGGGTCGGGGCGCTGGCTTCCCTCCCGAACTCTGCAGGGGCCTGGGGAGCAGCCCTTCCTGCGGGATTAGGGCACTGCCTTCTCTCCCTAGGTCTGCGAGACCACTGGGGAGAAGACCTTTCTGCGGGATTAGGGCACTGCCTTCTCTCCGTAGCTCTGCGAAACCACTGGGTAGAGGCCCTTCCTGCGGGATTAGGGCACTGCCTCCTCTCCCTAGCTCTGCGAGACTACTGGGGAGCGGCCCTTCCTGCGGGATTAGGGCGCTGCCTTCTCTCCTTAGCCCTGCGAGACCACTGAAGAGCGGCTCTTCCTGCGGGGGCAGGGCGCTGGCTTCCCTCCCCAGCTCTGCGAGACCACTGGGGAGCGGCCGTTCCTGCGGGATTACGGCGCTGCCTCCTCTCCCTAGCTCTGCGAGACCACTGGGGATCGGCCCTTCCTGCGGGATTTGGACGCTGCCTCCTCTCCCTAGCTCTGCGAGACCACTGGGGATCGGCCCTTCCTATGGGATTAGGGCGCTGCCTTCTCTCCCTAGCTCTGCGAGACCACTGGGGAGCGGCCCTTCCTGCGGGATTGGCGCTGCGTCCTCTCCTTAGCTCTGCGAGACTACTGGGGAGCATCCATTCCTGCGGGATTAGTGCTCTGCCTTCTCTCCCTAGCTCTGCGAGACCACTGAGCAGCGGCCCTTCCAGAGCCCAGCCCCCACTCGAACCGCCACTCCCCATGGCACTCTCAGAGCTAGAGAGGGAAGCCAGTGCCCCACCCTTACTGGAGCCGCCACTCCCATCCCCATTCAAACCTGGAGGTTGAAGTTAGCGCCCCTCCCCCGCTCGAACCGCCACTCCCTGCTGTCCTCCCAGAGCTCGGGAGGGAAACCAGCGCCACGCCCCCGCAGGAAGGGCCGCTACCCAGTGGTCTCGCAGAGCTTGGGAGAGCAGGCAGAGCCCTAATCCCGCAGGAAGGGCCGCTCCCCAGTGGTCTCGCAGACCCAGGGACAGAAGTCAGCGCCTTAATCCTGCAGGAATGGACGCTCCCGAGTAGGCTCGCAGAGCTAAGGAGAGAAGGCAGCGCCCTAGTCCCGCAGGAAGGGCTGCTCCCCAGTGGTCTCGCAGAGCTAGGGAGAGAAGGCAGCGCCCTAATCCCGCAGGAAGGACCGCTCCCCAGCGGTCTCGCAGAGCTACGGAGAGAAGGCAGCGTCCTAATCCAGCAGGAAGGGCCACTCCCCAGTGGTCTCGCAGAGCTAGGGAGAGCAGGTAGTGCCTTAATCCCGCAGGAAGGGCCGCTCCCGAGTGGTCTCGCAGAGCTAGGGAGAGAAGGCAGCGCCCTCGTCCCGCAGGAAGCACTGCTCCCCAGTGGTCTAGCAGAGCTAGGGAGAGAAGGCAGCGCCCTAATCCCCCAGGAAGAGTAGCTCCCCAATAGTCTCGCAGAGCTAGGGAGAGAAATCTGCGACCTAATCCCGCAATTAGGGCCGCTCACCAGTGGTCTCGCAGAGCTAGGGAGAGAATGTAGTGCCCTAATCCCGCAGGAAAGACAGCTCCCCAGTGGTCTCGCAGTGCTAGTGAGAGAAGGCAGCGCCTTAATCCCGCAGGAATGGCCGCTCCCCAGTGGTCTCGCAGAGCTACGGAGAGAAGGAAGCGCCCTAATCCTGCAGGAACGGTCGCTCCCCAGTAGTCTCACAGAGCTAGGGAGAGTAGATAGTGCCCTAATCCCACAGGAAGGGCTGCTCCCCAGACCCCTGGCAGAGCTGGCAAGGGAAGCGAGCACCGCGTCTCCGCAGGAAGGGCCACTCCGCAGTGGTCTCGCAGACCTAGGGAAAGAAGGCAGTGCCCTAATCCCGCAGGAATGGCCGCTCCCCTGTAGTCTTGCAGAACTAGGGAGAGTAGGTAGCGCCCTAATCCCGCAGGAAGGGCTGCTTCCCAGACCCCTGGCAGAGCTGGGGAGGGAATAGAGCGCCAAGTCCCAGCAGAAACGGCTTCTCCGCAGTGCTCTTGCAGAGCTAGGGAGAGAAGGTTGCACCCTTATCCCGCAGGAAGGCCCGCTCCGCAGTGGTCTCGCGGAGCTAAGGAGAGGAGGCAGCGCCCTAATCCCGCAGGAAGGGTCATTCCCCAGTGGTATAACAGAGTTAGGGAGAGCAGGCAGCACACTAATCCCGCAGGAAGGGCCACTCCCCAGTGGTCTTGCAGACCCAGGGAGAGAAGGCAGCGCCCTAGTCCCGCAGGAATGGGTGCTACCCAGTGGTCTCGCAGAGGTATGGAGAGAAGGTAGCTCCCTAATTCCGCTGGAAGTGCCTCTCCCCAGTGGTCTCGCAGACCTAAGGAGAGAAGGCAGCCCCCTAATGCCGCAGGAACGATTGCTCCCCAGTGGTCTCGCAGAGCTAGGGAGAGTAGGTAGCGCCCTAATCCCGCAGGAAGGGCTGCTCCTCAGACCCCTGGCAGAGCTGGGGAGGGAAGTGATCGCCCAGCCCCAGCAGGAAGGGCCTCTCCGCAGTGGTCTCGCAGAGCTAGGGAGAAAAGGTATCGCCCTAATCCCGCAGGAACAGTCGCTCCCCAGTGGTCTCGCAGAGCTAGGGAGAGAAGGCAGCGCCCTAATCCCTCAGGAACGGTCGCTCCCCAATGGTCTCGCAGAGCTAGGGAGAGAAGGCAGCGCCCTAATCCCGCAGGAACGGTCGCTCCCCAGTGGTCTCACAGAGCTAGGGAGAGAAGGCAGCGCCCTAATTCCGCAGGAAGGGCAGCTCCCCAGTGCTTTCACAGAGCTGGGGAGAGCAGTCAGCACCCTAATCCCACAGGATGGGCCGCTCCCCAGTGGTCTCACAGAGCTAGGGAGGGAAGGCAGCTCCCTAGTCCCGCAGGAAGGGCCGCTCCTCAGTGGTCTCTCAAAGCTAGGGAGAAAAGGCAGCGCCCTAATTCCGCAGGAAGGGCCGCTCACCAGTGGTCTCGCAGCGCTAGGGAGAGAAGGCAGCGCCCTAATCCCGCAGGAAGGGCCACTCCACAGTGGTCTCGCAGAGCTAGGGAGAAAAGGTATCGCCCTAATCCTGCAGGAAGGGCTGCTCCCCAGTGGTCTCGCAGAGCTAGGGAGAGAAGGCAGCGCCCTAATCCCGCAGGAACGGTCGCTCCCCAGTGGTCTCGCAGAGCTAGGGAGAGAAGGCAGCGCCCTAATTCCGCAGGAAGGGCAGCTCCCCAGTGCTTTCACAGAGCTGGGGAGAGCAGTCAGCGCCCTAATCCCACAGGATGGGCCGCTCCCCAGTGGTCTCACAGAGCTAGGGAGGGAAGGCAGCTCCCTAGTCCCGCAGGAAGGGCCGCTCCTCAGTGGTCTCTCAAAGCTAGGGAGAAAAGGCAGCGCCCTAATTCCGCAGGAAGGGCCGCTCACCAGGGGTCTCGCAGCGCTAGGGAGAGAAGGCAGCGCCCTAATCCCGCAGGAAGGGCCGCTCCCCAGTGGTCTCGCAGAGCTAGGGAGAGGAGGCAGCGCCCTAATCCCGCAGGAAGGGCTGCTCCCCTGGCCCCTGGCAGAGCTGTGGAGGGAAGCCAGCGCCCCGCCCCGCAGGAAGGGCCGCTCCTCAGTGGTCTCGCAGAGCTAGGGAGAGAAGGCAGCGCCCTAATCCTTCAGGAAAGGCTGCTCCCCAGTGGTCTCGCAGAGCTAGGGAGAGAAGGCAGCGCCCTAATTCTGCAGGAAGGGCCGCTCCCCAGTGGTCTTGCAAAGCTAGGGAGAGGAGGCAGCGCTCTTATCCCGCAGGAGGGCCGCTCCCCAGTAGTTTCGCAGAGGTAGGGTGAGAAGGCAGCGCCCTAATCCAGCAGGATGGGACCCTCCCCATTTGTCCCGCAGAGCAAGGGATAGAAGGCAGCGCCCTAATCCAGCAGGAACGGCCGCTACGCAGTGGTTTCGCAGAGCTAGGGAGAGGAGGCAGCGCACTAATCCCGCAGGAAGGGCCACTCCCCTGTTGTCTCGCAGAGCTAGGGAGAGAAGGCAGCGCTCTAATCCCACAGGAAGGGCCGCTCCCCAGTGGTCTCGCAGACCAAGGGAGAGAAGGCAGCGCCCTTATCCCGCAGGAATGGCCGCTACGCAGTGGTCTTGCAGAGGTAAGGAGAGAAGGCAGCACCCTAATCCCGCAGGAAGGGCCGCTCCCCATTAGTCTTGCAGAGGTAAGGAGAGAAGGCAGCACCCTAATCCCGCAGGAAGTGCCGCTCCCCAGTGGTCTCGAGGCCAATCGGGGGGCCCGCCGATTGGCCGCAATTTCGACCTTTGATTGTTAACGCTGCCACCACTCAAGTGCAGACCCCGTGTGAGAGCCCAG
>NW_026114743.1:0-49544 GCF_025201925.1 Gopherus flavomarginatus | reverse complement strand
TGCAAATTTGAGCTGATGATGATTTGAGACAGGTTGTGTTTCTAGAATAATTAGCAAAATCATTAATTTCTCCCTTGATATTGGTTTTGTGTAACAACCAACAGATCATGAGAGGTTAAAGAAAGTGGCAAGTACTAACCAAATGGCTGAACAGGAACATTGTAAAAGAAAAGCCAAAAGTCTGAGTCAACCTTCAAATTATATTTCTCAACAGTTATGCTTCAAGGATGACAAATAGGATGTGGTCAGTGAAAAGTTAGCATTTCTACCAAAATGAAGAAAAAAAATCAGTTTGTTTACTTAGAAATTTTGTCAAATATCCAGTGAAGGAGCTCTTACTAGTAATTTAACTGACCTTGAAAAAAATAAGCTTGCAAGTAAATGTGTTGTAAACATTCATGTATTAACTTGATGAAGAACTTTCTCTGGTAAATGCCAATAGAACTAACTTGTGCTGCAGTACACACCACAGCACTTTAGGGAACTCTTTGTACACAATATAGTGTGTTGGTAATTTTTCCATATCCAGCAACTGGAAGGTTTCTTGCTAGAGCATCCTCAGAATTTTTCTATTGTGTTGAAACTGCAAAAACTTTCTAAATCTGGACTTCCTACTATTATATTTTAGAGGTGTCTTTCTGGGAAATGCAGATTCAAGTCAAAAGTTGGAATTCCTGCAGCACCACCCAGTGGAAACATTAGAAAAAGTTAAAGATTGACCCAACACAGAAGTTCTGAGATGGCTTCAGAAGAGCAGTAAAACTGCCACACAATTAAGGTATTTTAAGGGTATGTCAAAAGACACACAGGGCTTTGTTGCCTGCAGTGCTTAGCAGTATTACATGAGATAAGCATGCTTCAGCACTCATGTATAAACAACTAAATAATTTTTCCTTAGCTTTATTTTTGTAGGATCTTTTAAAAAGAAATTAATTTAATAATTTACAGAGCGTCTTTCCCCCTCTACTTCCCCAAAAAAATCACCACCAGTCACTTTGGGCTCTGTACAGTTTATCAGACAACAACAATTTAAAACAGCACAAAATAGACAACAGCAACTCCAAATACATTATTAAATGACGTATCGACATAATTAAAAAGAAAGGATACATACATGGGGACTATAGCAGTTGCAGAAGAAAAACACTTCTGATAAAGCAACATCTTCAATAGATTTTTAAAAGTAGAGAGGGATGGACTGAGACAGATGTCTATGAGTCCACAGGCTTGGTCCCTTGCCACACTGAGGTGTGATGACAGAACCCCTATGATGTGACCTTCTTCAGAGCAGAGACACCCAAAAGGGTAAGCCTCAAGAAGTAGCCTTAACAAGAATGGAATATAAAGCTCTTAACATGAGGGAATATGGCCTTTTCCTCCCTGTTAAGGGCTTTAATAAACAATGTGTTTAACTATTTCTAAGGCTAACCCATAAACAGAAATGCATAAATCTATAATGGTTCCAAACACCTTGGGATAGATGTAAAATGAATACAGACTCTTTATATTTCCTTCATCTGCTCATATGGTGTACATCTGTGGCATGTTGGCAGTGCACTAGGTTGCAATCCAAGGGACTTCCAGGTTCAAAGGCAGCCCTGTATCTTTATTCTCCCAGTATGAATTTCTTCGTTACATTTTTGCCCGTGTCAGTGGGGCTCAGTTATAATTATTTTGTTCCGTTATATAAAATCTTTGAAAGTCTCCCTTTTAAATGTTGAAAAAATACACGTGCAAGTGGGAAAACAGCTAGATAAAGACAGTGTAACTACCATGTATTTAGATATTTGTTTGCAGGTGTGGATGCCACTTCTGAGGAGTTAACCCAACATATCCAGAGATGAATACTCCTAAAAGTAAATATGACTTCTTTATGAGCCTGTACTTTAACTAGTGTTTAAAAGCTTCAAATTTTGTGACAAGGTACAGAAACAGAAGCTTTTATAATCGATATTGATGACTACAATGAGGAGATGCATTTTTAATAAGTTTATCAGTAGAATCATAGAATACTGTATATGTTCCCTTTATATCTACTGCTATTTTTATTTTTAAACCAATCCTCCACTCTTAACTGACTTGTCATTTACTAGAAACTCAGGAAAACAAACAGGTCTCTTAATACTGTGGATAGAAAAGGATAGGGTCAAAAGAAAAGGGAATGCAATTCTAGTAATTTAGTTCTGGCTTAGTTTGAAGGTGAGACTGAGACTTGAAACATAGTGAGCTGATGGGCAACATATGTTGGCAGACTTAGCTATCCTTCTTCTGTAAATTGAATTTTCAGAATGTGTTGGCTTAGGACAGTTGAATTGTAAAATTATAAAATAGCATAAGCAGGTTATCTGTGTACTTACTTATTACACTGGGATTTAGTTGTATAATTAGACTAAAAATTGCATAGTCTGATTTAGTAAAAGGCAATTTGTGAACATATATAGACATTTGCATACACAGAGTCTCCTAAAAAATAGCAAATGTTCTTTGATAGCTATTATAGACTAATCCAAAATCATGACTCCCTTATTCACATTGGTGAACAGTTACTTACAGGAGTAGTGAAGATCCACAGTTGCTGGCTTCCATAGGATTAGTCCTGTGACTAACTGTTCACCAGAATGAGTAATGGATTCAAAATCTAGCCCTAAATTAAAAATCACTGGTATGTACACTCATGTATCTCAAATTCCAAGAATATTAGTTTCCTTCTCCCTTTCTCAGATACAAAATTGATCCATAAAAGTTCTTTTATGCCAAAAGCTATCCAGGTTCTGGTTTGCTCTAGTGCAGGGGTCGGCAACCTTTCAGCAGTGCTGTGCCAAGTCTTCATTTATTCACTTTAATTTAAGGTTTTGAGTGCCAGTAATAGATTTTAATGTTTTTAGAAGGTCTCTTTCTGTAAGTCTATAATATATAACTAAACTATTGTTGTATGTAAAGTAAATATGGTTTTTAAAATGTTTAAGATGCTTCATTTAAAATTAAATTAAAATGCAGAGCCCCCCAGACCCAGGCAGCGTGAGTGCCACTGAAAATCAGCTGGCATGCTACCATAGGTTGCCTACCCCTGCTCTAGTGCTAATGCTGAAGCCTAATGAAATAACTAACTTTATCACTTAGTCTGTACCATTTTTCACAAACCTAGTACACAGATAAGACCTACAGGTATCACCCAGCATCTTGCCTCTCATTTCATTCATTAATGTAAACACTAAAATAGCTAGTGGGCTGTAAGTAACAGTTTAAGGTGAACATTATTTAAACCAAAAAAAAAAAATCTGGTCATTGTCCTCCAGGTTTGGTAATATCCTGTATACTTAAATCAATTTCCAAGGTTGCTTCAAACCATGAAGAAGAAAGGAAAGGAGCATCACTTAAATTTTTGCCACAAACATCACTGGAGAAAAAGTGCCTAAATCACAAAGCTTTAGAAATGACATTTGTTCACCAACTAATCTGTTAACATCTCTGCAGCTTCCCAGGACACACAGCAATCGATATTTTGTTCTGTCTATTGCATCATGGATGAGGTATTAGGCCACTCTCGTCAAATAAGATCTAATGACTATAGCCACTCTCCTCAGGCCTCGCCATGCTACATAGCGAAAGGGGATGGATGCTACCTTTGTACTCTCCCACTCTTGGAGCTGACTGGGGATCAGTTGAGCCAATGTTATATATTAGAGCAGTCTGGGGCTGCTCTAATTTGCAAACAGCTTTAACCTCCATGGCGCCTGCAGTAAACAGAGATCGCTAGAATGAAGCAGTGCTATAATTAGGCTCCCTATACCAGCCCTGCTCCTCTGAAGGATTCTCCTCAACTGACCGTTTAGACCAGCTTTAAGTCTGCTCTGAGTCACCAAAATAGGATAAAGCAAGAGACCAAGCTCTGACCCCTATATCTAGAAGCTAAACCCAGATTCTGATCTCAGTTAAGCTAGTGTAATCTGAAACTACTCCTCTGAAGTCAGTGGAGTTTTTCCAGACTCCACTAATGTAACTGAGATCAGAATTTGTCTCTCCCTTCTATATACCTTCTAATATTATTCATTCTTCTATGGCATTACTGTATGTTTTGCTCGGAAAAGCTGATTGAAGTACTTAGATTCTAAACTTTTGGAATCTGTTTGTACTAGCACAAAGGGGGCTGTGAACACCATTCCAATATAAATTGTTTAATAGTTGTAATACATACCAGGACCTTTCTCAGAAAGCCCAGGCTGAAAGGTACTCAATTAACTCTATTTGTAAAGAACAGGCAGATGATAAAGGGATATGTGGAGATATTACAGTGAAATGCTACCACGAGAGAAATGTATGTTGTAATAGAAGTCTGTTCTGCAGCTGTATTAGCATGTCAGTTGTTTCATAAAACTAGCAGAGTGAAACTTTTACAATACCATAGTTAAATAACTTTAACAAATATCCTAAGTAGATGAGTGTACAAATGTAAAAATACTACGTTTTAAACAAATTCCTATTTGTGTTTTGTTTTTGCCAGTATTTTTGAGAAAACTTCATCTTGCAAGATGGCATTTTACACACAGCTAATACTTAGCGCATCTTCTATGTTAACACTTAGAGAGCCCATTATACATTTGAAAATTATTTTAAAGATTGAAAATCATGTACTTGGGGATCCTGTGACAATGATTCATTATGTGACTTACAAGCATTTTTGTTAGCAGCTAACACTGTAGTATGTTTAAAAATAAATGAAGAAAACATTGTAAAGGGCCATGCATACTGGTATGGAACATTGTGAAGAGTGAGAGAGACAGGATTATCTGTTATTACCCTTGCAGTTAGGATGTTAATAAACCTGAGGTACCACATGAAGATAGTACACATTTCAAAAACCCCAGAAAATGAGTAAGCGTGGCTGCTCTGTATTTGGAACCCTCTGATATGGAATAACACATTGGCATAGACAGCACAAGACAAGGTGGAAATGGTTCTGTTCTATGAAACAGACTTTAGGGAGCTCATGCAGGGACCAACGTCCTCTGCACACCATGAAGCTGCTCTGCATATCCTGAC
This sequence comes from Gopherus flavomarginatus, assembly GCF_025201925.1. Lineage (NCBI taxonomy): Eukaryota > Metazoa > Chordata > Testudines > Testudinidae > Gopherus > Gopherus flavomarginatus. Next base: position 44,504 of record NW_026114743.1, on the reverse strand, counting down.
ACAAGTTTTTGAAACAGGACTATCACACACCAAGAAGACCTTTGGCCTCTGTAGGGTAGGGAGAGGCATAGGAGTGTCAGGATCTACTCCAGCTCCACTAAGGGCTGCACTAGCAAACACTTTATCATGTGCTTAACTTAAAGCGTGCAAGTAGTCCCATGACATTAATAGGAGTACTCACATACTCAGAGTTAAGTATGTGTTCAAATGCAGTTGCAAACAATTTGTGGCCTGCAGGATTCCTTCTCCCTCATCTCAGGAAGGGAGTTAACCGTATCTCTGGGGCATCTCTTACTTACTGCTATTGATTAAATTTGGGGGGCAAAAGAGGAGCACTTTCTGTGCTGGGAGTTTGCCGTCGAGTTTGATAGGACTCTGAGCTGGTTGCTGTGTTTTGAAATCTAGACTTGGTTGTTGACTGTCCTGCTAAGTTGCCCTGCAGTTAGGAAATTAGCGGCTCCTTTCTAGCAGGGGCTCTTAGAAGTGAGAGCAGTGCAGTTTTTAACTGCATAGGGCAGTGATAAGAGGTAACTGAGAGAGAGGGGTTGAGTCACCCATTCCAGTTGTGTTGGGGCCCAGGCTTTAAAAAGCATGCGGGCTCCCTGTAGGCTGGTGAGATGAAGGCAACTTCAAGACTAAGGGAGTTCACCAGTGGAGGAAGGCAGGGCTGCATGGTTGTTTTTTCCCCCCTTTCCTTAACTTGCAGGTACTCTACAACAGTGGTTCTCAACTGGGGGTATGTGTACCCCGGGGTACACAGAAATCTTCCAGGGGTACACATACCCCCACACATACATCAACTCATCTAGATCTTTGCCTGGTTTTACAACAGGCTACATAAAAAGCATTAGGGAAGTCAGTACAAATTAAAATTTTGTGGTGTTTAGATGTGCTTGTAATTATTAGAACTGGAAGCACTGGCTGTTGGGAGTGGGGAGGAGTGGAGAAGGCTGAGTGACAGTTATAGAGTGTGGAACAGCAGCTTGGTAAAGGGGTTTCCACTGTAAAAATAAAGTCCTGTTTAAGCTTGTTAGTACCTTGCCTGCTTGATACAACAAATGTCATACAGACAAAATGAGAAAGTAAGCCATTTTTCAGAAATAGTGTGCTGTGACACATCTGTATTTTTATGTCTGATTTTGTAAGCACGTGGTTTTTAAGTGAGGTGAAACATGACATGCGCAAAACAAATCAGATTCCTGAAAGGGGTACAGTAGTCTGGAAAGGTTGAGTACTACTGCTCTACAAGGAAGAACCTACCATGGGATGGAAAATGGCATGTCACCAACACCACCAGTTGCTCTTTCTCTCTCCCTGCATCTGTGGGGTCCCCGATCAGACAGGCATCCTAATCCTGGAGGCTTCCATCCAGGCCCTGGCTTTGACCTACTGGGACTGGGGCCTGCATGTCCCTGTTAATGAAAGTCTGACAGGGGAATGACCATGTGTGAGAGGTGTCTGTTGGTGGAGTCCCTCGGGAAACAGGTAAGAAGAGCTGCAGGAGGAGGTGCCTCATCAGTGTAGCATACAGGAGTGTGAGGATTTCATTGACAGGACACACTTGGAAACATCTAGGATGGAGGAGGTTAGCCAACTACAGATGACTACACCAACACCAGAGGAAGAAGGAAAACTGGAGCTGTATAGAGAGGAGACTGGCTATTGGCCACCTTGAACAATAGATAGTGCTTCACCCCACCCACGTCCATTGAGGTGAGGGAACTGTTCATCGTACGGCAACAAGACACAAGGAACAGACTTCAATGGCTGAGGAGGAGGAGCCACCTGCCCCCAAAGCTGGGAGGCTCACAGTCACCTCACCAGGAGGAGTAGGTGTAGGGTGCTGGTGGGTGGGGACTCCCTTCTGAAGGAGACGGAGGCATCCATCTGCTGACCTGACATGATTTCTGCAAAGGTGTGCTGCCTGCCTGCAGCCCACATCTGAGATGTTACGGAAAGGTTGCTGAGGCTCATCCATCCCTCTGACCACTATCCAGGAGTGGTTTCAGGCCTCAGCATGCCAAGCGTGTGCTTGGGGCAGCAAGCCGCAGGGGGCGCTCTGCCGGCCACCGGGAGGGCGGCAGGCAGGCTGCCTTCAGCGACATGCCTGCGGAAGGTCTGCTGGTCCTGTGGCTCCGGTGGACCTCCCACAGGCGTGCCTGTGGAGAGTCCACGGAGCCGCGGGACCGGCGACTGGCAGAGTGCCCCTCGCGGCATGCCGCCGTGCTTGGGACGGTGAAATGTCTGGAGCCGCCCCTGCCACTATCCAGTGTTACTCGTCCATATGAGCACTAATGATACTGCTAAGTATGACCCTGAGCACAGGACTTCTGGAGCAAGAGTGAAGGCACGCAGATTGTGTTCTCATCCATCCTCCCTTTGGAGAGTAAGGGCCCAGGCAGAGACACACGCATCCTACAGATGAATGCATGGCTATGCAGATGGTATTGATAAGAAGGCTTTGGCTTCCTCAACCATGGGATGCTGCTCTGAGAAGAGGGTCTGCTGGGATGAGATGGGGTCCACCTGACCAAGAAGGGAAAGAGCATCTTCGTGCACAGACTCACCAACCTAGTGAGGAGGTTTTAAACTAGGTCCAAAGGGGGCAGGGGACAAAAGCCCACAGATAAACAAAAAAAAAGGCAACCTTAACGGAGAGTTAGATGTTGGGGAGAGAGGGAGCATGGAAAATTACAATAGGGTCATAGAAGAAACAAGAGGGACATCAGCAGAGGAATTTCCTCCACATCTTAGATGTACAAATGCAAAGAGAATAAACAGGAAGAACTGGAAATATTAGTATATAAGCTAAATTATGTCTTAATTGGTGTCACAGAGACTTGGTGGGGTAAGTTCCATGACTGGAATGTTGTTATAGAGGAGTATAGCTTGCTCAGGAAGGACAGGCAGGATAAAAAGAGAGGAGGTGTTGCATGATACGTCAAGAATATGAGCTTGTTCAGAGATTCGGAAGGAGATCAGAGCAGACCAATTGATGTCTCTAGGTAACGACAAAAGAGGTAAAAAGTAGGGTGACATCATCGTAGAGAGTCTACTAAAGACCACCAAAAACACCTCTACCTTGATATAACGCTGTCCTCGGGAGCCAAAAAATCATACCGTGTTATAGGTGAAACCGCATTATATCGAACTTGCTTTGATCTGCCAGAGTGCGCAGCCCCGCCCCCCTGGAGCACTGCTTTACTGTGTTATATCAGAATTCATGTTGCATTATATCAGGGTAGAGGTGTAACAGAAATATCCCAAACACAAGATCCAGTAGTAATGGGGGATTTTAACTACCCAGGCATCTGTTGGAAAAGTAATATGGCAAAACGCGGAACTTCCAATAAGTTCTTGAAATGTATTGGGGACAACTTTTTGTTTCAAAAAGTGGAAGTAGTAACCTGGGGGTCAGTCATTTTATACATGATTCTGACCAACAGGAAGGAATTGGTAGCAATTTGGAGTGAAAGTGCCCATGAAATGATGGATTTCATGATTATAAAAAAAGGAAGGAATAAGAGTAGCAGAATAAGGACAACAGACTTTAAAAAAAGCAGACTTGAACAGAGAACTGGTAGGTAAGGTCCCATGGAAAGAAAATCTAAGAGAAAACAGAGTTGAGGTGAGCTGGCAGTTGCTCACTGAAATAATATTAAAGGCACGACTGCAAACTATCCAGATGCAAAGGAAAGATAGAAAGAATTGTAAGAGGCCAACATGGCTGTAACAGAAGCTCTTTAATGACATAAAAATCAAAAAAGAATCCTACAAAAAGTGGAAACATGGACAAATGGCTAAGAAGGAGTGTAAAAAACAAATAGCACAAGCACATAGAGACACAATCAGAAAGACTAAGGCACAAAATGAGTTACATTTAGCAAGAACAAAAAAGGCAATAAGAAGAAGTTCTTTAAATACATTAGGAGCAAGAGAAAGACAAAGGAAAGTGTAGGTCCTCTGCTTAACAGGAAAGAGCTCATAACTGATGACATCAAAATGGCTGAGGTGTTTAATGCCAATTTTGTTTCAGTCTTCACTAACAAGGTTAACGGTGACCAGATACACAACACAATTAATATAAAAACAAGGGGAAAGGAACGCAAGCCAAAATAGGGAAAGAAAAGGTTAAAGAATATTTAGATAAGTTAGAAGTATTCAAGTCATCAAGGCCTGATTAAATTCATCATAGGCTACTTAAGGAACTAACTGAAGCAATCTCAAAACCATTAACAATTATCGTTGAGAACTCATGAAGGACGGGTGAGGTCCCAGAGGACTGGAGAAGGGTAAACATAAAAAGGGAGAACAAAGAGGACCGAAAGGAATTAGGTCAGTCTGACTTCAATACTTGGAAAGATACTGGAACAAATTATTAAACAATTTGTAAGCAAGTATGGCTACTCAGGCTTAGCCTGGGGCACAGAATCTAGTCTCTAGTTAACTTTTTTCACAGTTTATGGATATACCTCCTTGAAGTATGTAAGTATCAGTCTGTGATAAAACAGACTGCAAAAGCATCAGTAATGCTAGTGGGTCAAAATCAGATATGGTATTAACAGGTGTAACTCCACTGGAATTGATAAAAATTACTTCAGTGGCGTTCTACCTGCTTACACCAGGCCTATACTTGGGCCATTTTGTTCTTAAGTACATCATTTAAAGTTAAACCTGCTACTGAAGTATGGAGTTTTAGAACAGACTGGGAGATAGTGGCCATCTTTATTACAGAAGCTGAATAGACCAAGAATTTCAGGATAGATTTCTCAAAAACAACAAGGAGTCTGGTGGCACCTTCAAGACTAACAGATTTATTTGAGCATAAGCTTTCGTGGATCAAAAACTCACTTCTCCAGATGCATGGAGTGAAAGTTACAGATGCAGGCATGATATAATGACACATGATGAGAAGGGAGTTACCTCACAAGTGGAGAACCGGTGATGACAGGGCCAATAGGATCAGGGTGGATGTAGTACACTCCCAATAATAGATGAGGAGGTGTCAGTTCCAGGAGAGGCAAAGCTGCTTTTGTAATGAGCCAGCCACACCCAGTCCCTATTCAAGCCTAAATTAATGGTGTTAAATTTGCAAATGAATTTTAGTTCTGCTGTTTCTCTTTGAAGTCTGTTTCTGAAGTTTTTTTGATCAAGAACAGTTACTTTTAAATCTGTAAAAGCAGCAGAGAGTCCTGTGGCACCTTATAGACCTTAACAGACATTTTGGAGCATGAGCTTTCGTGGGTGAATACCCACTTCATCGGATGCATGCAACGAAGTGGGTATTCACCCACGAAAGCTCATGCTCCAAAACGTCTGTTAGTCTATAAGGTGCCACAGGACTCTCTGCTGCTTTTACAGATCCAGACTAACATGGCTACCCCTCTGATACTTTACTTTTAAATCTGTTATAGAATATCCAGGGAGGTTGAAGTGTTCACCTACTAGCTTTTGTATGTTACCATTCCTGAAGTCCGATTTGTGTCCATTTATTCTTTTACATAGGGACTGTCCAGTTTGGCCAATGTACATGGCAGAGGGGCGTTGCTGGCACATGATGGCATATATAACATTAGAGATGTGCAGGTGAATGAGCCCTTGATGGTGTGGCTGACAGACTTCTGAATTGCATGTCCCACTATAATAATTTTAAAAATCAGAACTTCATTAGAAGAACACATGGGGTACATATACTGGCATTATATGATACTGAATTAATCAGTAGTTAGTAGGACAGTGATGTTATTGAATGTAGTGCTCGTTACAGGATTTTATTTTTGTTTTATTATATTGCTTAGAAAAAAAACAAAAATATTTTCCAAAAATGGATCCAAGCTAAAATCTATTTTTAAAGATAAACCATTTTAAAAACTTTAATTCTGGAGAAGTTACCATTAGATATAAAGATGTAAACATAACCATTTAAGTAAATGCTGAACAAAGACAAATAAGCATGTTGTTTTAGGAACAAGAACAAGAGTACTTGTGGCACCTTAAAGACTAACAAATTTATTCAGCATGAGCTTCGTGAGCTACAGCTCACTTCTTCAGATGCACAGAATGGAACACACAGACAGGAGATATGTATAAGGACTCTTGTTCTTTTTGCGGATACAGACTAACACGGCTGCTACTCTGAAACCTGTTTAGGAAAGTACAACACACAAGGTGTATTGTGTGTCTCATCTGGTTTGTTTCCATACATTTACCATTTTATTTTTCTGTGTAGTGAGCTAGACTTTCTGTTCCTACTTCTCAACATTCTGCTGCAAATCATGACTAATTCTTAAATCATACATAATTCAACAAAATACTTCAACATGAAGACAGATATGTTCAGTCTTTCAAGAGCTTTCAACAGTCTCAAGAATATTAGCTGATTCATTAAACAAGCTACAGACCAAGTAAACATCTGCCTAATGATTCAGGGTTATATGATTCCTTATTGTGGAAAACAGTGAGGAAAAACTCCATAGAAAATTACGATTACAAATCAGTAGTGGGACCCTACAGAACAGTGTTTTCAAAAGTACATTAGCAACAGCCTGTTGTAATTGCCATTGGGTGTGGTCACAAAAGACATCTAGCAGTTGAAAACCAGGAGAAATCTTGTTGGAACTGGCACAAAATAGACCTATGTCCTGGAATCTATCTGGTGGCTCTAACAGAAATTCAGAAGTCAATATTCACAATCAATGTAAATTGGAATAAAACCACCACAGGAAGGCTATGTGGATTGATGATAAATCCAGATTTCAAACACATCCAATAAGTCATGCCTTTATGTGATGGACTGGTTGATCAAACAAGTCTTTTCCATCTCTAGTTTATCTTATTCTGTGACACAGGACTCTTTGGCCCACAAATGACCACAAATGGGTATACAAACTTCTTAATGATTTATCACTAACATGTATTGCCAACTGATTAAGGCAGGCTTAGCTTAGGGTCCCTTTTTCCAAGGAAAATACACTTTCTACAGATAACATGCATCATAAATAACTGTGTACTAGGCTTCCTCCTCTGTTAGCAAACACCGCAATCCCCTTTTTCATCAGTAGCCAAATCTTGAGTTACTTGAAAGTCTACTACTTTTCATTCTCCTGAAACTGGCATGACATCATTTAACTGCATTTCCCACACCTAAGAATCTGCACCTATATTTTCATGCATCTTTGTTACTTAGCTTCCCTACACTTGGCCCTTAGCCACTGCCTGGGGCTCAATGCATCTGTGTGAACCAACAAATTAATGTAACATTTTCATTGTATAATAATTCTTTCATAACAAAAAGCATTTAAATTGTGTTGTACCTCAGTATCAGGTTTATAAAATCACTTGATTGCTATTACCCTCTTATAAACACTCCTCCATCCTACACACACTCCCTGAGTTGGCATCTATTCCAAAAATGGGATTACAAGATGAGTGTACAGCTGACACGATCAAATTCACTGTATAAAGAAAGACAAAACTTCAGCCTTTGAAGTAAAATACTTACTTTGTAATTGTGACTTAATTTAAATGAAATACCATCAACTGAATGTAGTAAAGCACACTATGAATCAGTGAGTCGTAAGTCTCTCTAATGATTGAAAGTAAAAACTGATTGTATCTCTAGAAGTAAAGAATAGGTAGGTGTGTGTAGTGTTTTGTAAACTTATTTATAAGGATGATTATTTATTTTATTGATTTGAGATTGTGCTATTTGTCTTGGTCTCCTACATGTAAGTGATAATGTGACATAATAAGGGTACATGGATTCCCAGGGTGTAAAAATTTTTTCTTTACACGGTACAGCTCTTGGAAATGTTTCAGTTTATAAATACTCTGAGAAAAACCAAATGTATGGAACTCTTATAGTAGAAATATTAGGTAAATATAAAATGAATAATCATTGTAGGTAATGATGTATACTTTTTTCTTAATCACTTTTTATTTTACTCAAAATATTTAAAGAATGAGATAATATTATAATATATACATATACAAAGCGTTTTTATAATTTAAGGGGAATCACTTTATTCATGAGTGGAAGAAAAAATTTGGACTTTTTCTCTCCACACTTGAATCAATGTATTTTATTTATAAACACTTGTGGACGTTGTTTTACTGTTTAATTCAAATATGTAGTACATATAACTGATATTACTATTTTCATGTACATCATTATGAAGGCATCACGATGTTTTTACTTATTCTGAATTAAATGAAATTCATATAATTAACATATACTATACTAGGGTTTTCTCAAACAGGGGTCGCCGCTTCTGTGAGGAAAGCCTCTGGCGGGCCGGGACAGTGTGTTTACTTGCCCCTTCCGCAGGTCCAGCGATTGCAAGCTCCCACTGGCCCGTGGATCGCTGCTCCGGGCCAATGGGAACTGCTTGAAGTCCCTCAGTAAGTCCCTCAGCCTGCACCACTTCCAGTAGCTCCCATTGGCCCAGAGCAGCAATCCACAGCCAGGGGAAGCTGCGATCAGCCGGACCTGCGGACAGGGCAGGTAAACAAACTGGCCCGGCCCGCCAGGGGCTTTCCCTACAGAAGTGGCGACCCCTGTTTGAGAAACCCTGTACTATACATATGTGTAGTCTATATAGATGCAACAGATGGGATTTTGAAGTTCCAAACAATGTTTACATAACTCTGCTAATTAAACTAGAGTGTAGATTTAACAGAGTTCATGTTTAATGTTAGGGACAGTCTAATAGGACTTTTGTTGTCACAGAATATTCACTGGATTATAACTTGAATGTTTTGGTTCCTACCCAACACACTTTGAAATATTAAATGTTCCCAGTAATATGATTCTCTCTTGAAAACTCAGATTTTCACTGAAAGATGAACTCTCTGAAAAGAGAAATAACACTTACTGTCTGAAGATCATCTTTGATAGCTGACCAGGAATTAGGCATTTTCTATGTTTAATATATCTTGTCTCTAAAGTGCTTGTGTGACCGCGTATGAAATGAATGTGTCTCTCACTCTGGCTGTAGTGGACAGTAATCCACCAATGAAATTGCCTTTCAATGTGGCATTGGTCAAAAATCTATTCTGTACAGAAAAACTTAGCACACGATGAACACAGAAAGTAAAGGAAATGCTGAGGATGATTTTAGGTAAAGACGTGTTATTTCTTCATTCAATCATCATATTTTTGCACAGTATTTAGTAGCTAAAAGGTGCCAAATGCAGTGTTTCTTGGCATTACCATGTTTATCATATATATTTTTCTTTTACACACTTTTTGCTTTTTCGATATTTCTTATGTCAGAAAACACTTGTGTCTAAAACTTCATTTTCTTTGTTATATTCTTTGTTTGCTCCATGCTCCCTTTGTACAACTTCTTACTTTAAATTAGACAGTAGGCATCTTTGGAGGCAGGGAGAATATCTTTCTGTGTGTGCAATAGGGCACCAATTTTGAATAGAGCCTTTGTGCCCTACTGCAGAAGACATAAATAATAATAAAGCCACTTTATAAACCACATAAGTTGAAAGGCATAAACATGAATTAGATGTCAATTTTAAATTAACCAAATAAAGTGACAAAGCAACAAGATTCTGTCCTTTTGTCCACTCACCACAGTTCTAATGTACCTATCACCATACTGTCCTAGCACCTACCAGCAAAAGTGTAGTTTTTAGCTGAAAAAAACCTATGCAAATCCATAAGATCATCATAGATATCTGAACATGTTTAACTAAGTACAACGTCCTAAATATCCCCCTTTTCAGACAACCCCCCCCCACAACTATCAAATATTTGTAAATTACATTTACGCTTAAAGTTCTGAAACTAACCAAGATTTTTGCAAAAGCAAAATATTAGATGAGTAATGCCTCTTTGTTAGAAATTAAAATGACACCACTGACTTTTTTTGAAAGCTGAAGACCCCATGATTGAAAAGATGCTGCATTAAATAAACTGGTCTGAATCCTATACCCCTAAGTAAATAAAGATGTAACTTGTCTCCCTTTCAACTGCAGTGGTAGAAAGGCTGACAGGGCTTCACAAAACCCTCCTGTGTTAGGGAACGGAAACTCCTAATGAGATTAGTTGGTGTGTGTGCAGACATTACTTAGCCATGACTAAATGGGCTCTCTTCCTGCAGCAGTGGAAAATTCAGGGAACTTTTTCCCCCTGCAGCATCAGAGTCCCTCTAACCTTCAGCAAAGCCAGATCCAAAATCAACTCTCCACTTTCTCTCTTTCTCCCCCCCACCCCCGGTGAAATGTATCAAAATGGGCCAGAAGGGCTTTTGGGGATGGGGGACCTAAGAGAGGGGGGGAGGGCAGAGAAGGGGAACTCTGAAGACTACAAAGGAAACTGTAAAAAGAGCAAATACATAAACCTGAGAAGGAGAAAACCACAGAGTTTCTTTGTGAGCTGCAGTGACTCATTTTCAAGATGTTGTCTGCTGCCAGTTTCAAACCGGAAGCGCATGGCAATTAGTCTTGCTGTTTCCAGACAAGCCTGAAACTCTCCCGACACTTTTTTTAAATCCCCCCTTTTCAGTTTCTGCAAGAACCCTCCTCCCCACACAGCCCCCTTCAGCCCTTGCGGGGGCGGCGGGGATCGGCACACACTGCCCCATCGCCTGGGCGTGCTGACACACACCCAGACCCCTCCCCCAGTCACTATTATGATTATTTTAATTTAAAAAATGGCCCACGTGGCCCTGCAATTGGGAAGCCCTGGGCAGCGAGTGAATGCAAAGCGCACCCCAAAGGGCTTCCTGGGCAGTCAGTTATTTCTGTCTGTGATTGATGCTCCCTCCCCAGAGAGCCCTGGCAGATGGTGGCCCCCTGCCTCTCGTCCCACGCGGCCCCTGACCCCTTCCTGCCCCCCAAACACACATAGGTCTCTTTCCCCTTGCAGAGCGCTCGCCCCTCAGCTTCTTCCCCTTTCGACAGGCAACTATTCCTCGTCTCCTCTCTCCCTTCCCCAGCCGGGGCAGGCCGTGCCCCCCTGAACCCCGAGTCAGACTGTGACCCTTCTGTCCCCAGAGAAGGCAGTGACCACCCCTTGTTCCCCCAGACAAGCAGTGACACCCCCTTGCTCCTCCCAGGCAAGGCAGTGACACCCCCTGCTCCCCTCAGGCAAGGCAGTGACCCCCCATTACCCCCCTCAGGCAAGGCAGTGACCCCCCCATTACCCCCCTCAGACAAGGCAATGACCCCCCCTGCTCCCCTCAGGCAAGGCAGTGACCCCCCCCATTACCCCCCTCAGACAAGGCAGTGACCCCCCTTGCTCCCCTCAGGCAGGGCCCCGCCGTGCTGCCAGGTATCCCTCGCGGGGCTCCGGGCCCTGCCCCCCGAGTTACCACCAGGCATTTCTGCCTTAGAATAAATAGTTTGCTCTGGGTTCCTGCCACTCGTTCCCTTGCACAGACTGCCCGAGAAGCTGCTGTCCCCGCACCCAGCCCAGGCCCCTTCCAGCTACATTGTCCTTTATCAGCAGATTAAAAGCCAGAAGGGAAACACTCTGTGTGGTGCCTGTGGGAAGAGCAGCCCCCTGCCCCCTTGGGCCCCGCAGCGCAGCTGCATCCATTCTCCTATTTGCCTGTCTGTCTCCCCTTTGCTCTCGTTCCCTGCCACCTTCCCAAGCCCCCAAAACTTTGCAATACTTAGCCCGAGCTCAGAAGCACTTTTACATACCCAGAGCCTGGTGGACTTTTCCAATCTCTCCTTGTAGTTTAAAGGGAGCTGGGTAAAATCCTCTGGTTTTCCATGCTGACAGTCTTCTGCAAGCGCTCTGTTGCTCTTGTAATGAGATCCTGGTTTTTTTCTTTTTTTTTTTTTTTCTTGGTTGGTGTGTATGTGTGTGTGAGAGCAGGAAGTTGGAGCAGTCAGACAGAGAGCCGGCTCACTTCCTCTCCTGCATTATTCCCCAGGCGGTTTTGCAGTCTGTGTAAACAGGCTTTTCCTCCCCTCTCCCCTCTCTCTGGCCGCTGATGTGCAGCATTGCTGTAATGTAAGACACACACATAGTAAAATGGGAACGGTAACTACACACACACACATACACACGCATACAAGGAGCTCCAGCAGCTCCCTCTGACCTCCACCTCTTCCTGTTCTACACCCAGGGGAGGAGCTTCAAACAAGCTCAACAAACTGGCCCCGTGAACAGCCTCTACTAAGAGCATAAGGTGGCTTCGCAAAATAATCAGTTTTTCCAAAGATAGTGGCTCAGAGCTGTTAAAGATGAACACGACCATGTTAATATTATTGATTAGTAATTATTACCACTTGTTAAGCATCAACAGTGCATTGAGCACCCTACAAGACTGTGAGAAGACATGGTGTTTGTCCAAACGAATGTGCAGTCTCCAGATTTGATCTACAAAGCACGGAGCACCCTCAACTTTCATTGATTCAGGGTCAGGGTCAGAGTGTTCCGCACCTTGGAAGAGGTGCTGACCACTTCTCAGAACTGGACCTTAAGTAGACGGACACCTCAAAATACATAAACAACACCAAACATATCTACTGTTTAAAAACAAACTGGAAAAGACAAACAAACCGTATTTAAATAGTGAAAGTGTATTCAAAATCTGAATTGAAAATCCCAAATTCGGATTCTATGGTTTTTGGTTTGGCTCATTATAATGCCAGGGCCATTTGTGAAATTCAGATCTGGTTCAGATTTTGAACCTATTTGAGGATGTTCAGAACTAGGGTTTTGGTTCACTCATCTCTGTTAAAAATTATAAAGCATACACCATTTTGGATTTTAAAATAATCTTTCCATGTTTTGCATGTGTCCTGTCCTGTACTGTTTGTTTCTGATGTTGATCATAAACTTCTTGAGTCAGGCCCCACATCTTCTTCTGTGTCTATATGGTGCAAGCACACATCAATGATATTCTGTAAGTAATAATTACATATAAATCAAATAAACACTACCCTGTAACATCTTTTAAATAGTCAAAAGATTAAGCATTCAAACAGGGTAATTAGATTTCAAAAATGTTCTTGACATAACATTATTTGGATGTTACCTTATTTTTGCTTGCTATGTTGGGGTTTATGGCTGCTATATTAATGGTAGATAACTGGAGTCAAAGAAGCTAACAGGGAATTGTCACAGTTGCCACTGAAAATTAGTCATTAGCATCTTGACATTTAGCAATGGGCAGATTGTAGGCTTTTCATGGAAAGTAGGTAGGACTCCATATTCTGATCCCTTAATGTCCCACGTACAAGAGCATTGGGTAAGGTGAAATCTTTTCATGCATGCACATGTAAAGGTGCCAACTGTTGAGAAATGCCTTCTGAGATCATATGGAGTTTTAGAGTATGAGTTTGGGGGTCCACTGAAATCTCATTAAGTTCACGGGGTGGAAATGATGAACAGATAAGTAAGAGTTAATAGAACAGAAGTACTTCATATCTCTTTTGCCTGGAAAGGGTTAACAAGATCAGTGAGCCTGGCTGTCACCTGACCAGAGGACCAATCAGGGGACAGGATACTTTCAAATCTTGAGGGAGGGAAGTTTTTGTGTGTGCTGTTAGTGTTTGGTTGTTGTTCACTCTGGGGGCTCAGAGGGACCAGACATGCAACCAGGTTTCTCTCCAATCTCTCCGATACAGGTTCTTATAGATTCAAAATAGTAAGTACTAGGTGATAAGGTGAGTTAGGCTTATGTTTGTTTTCTTTATTTGCAAATGTGTATTTGGCTGGAAGGAGTTCAAATTTGTATTTTGCTGAAAGGATTTTACTTTGTACTTGTATACTTAGGCTGGGAGGGTATTCCCAGTGTCTATAGCTGAAAGACCCTGTAACATATTCCATCTTAAATTTACAAAGATAATTTTTACTGTTTTTTTCTTTCTTTAATTAAAAGCTTTGCTTGTTTAAGAATCTGATTTTTTTTTTTTTATTCTGGTGAGACCCCAGGGGACTGGGTCTGGATCCACCAGGGAATTAGTGGGGAGAAAGGAGGGAAGGGAGAGAGAAAGGTTAATTTCTCTCTGTGTTAGGATTACTTTCTCTCTCAGGGAGAGTCTGGGAGGGGGAAAGAGAAGGAGGGGGGAAGGTGAATTTTCCTCTCTGTTTTGAGATTCAAGGAGTTTGAATCACAGTGATCTTCCAGGGTAACCCAGGGAGGGGAGGCCTGGGAGAGGCAACGATGAGGGAAAGAGTTTACTTTCCTTGTGTTAAGATCCAGAGGGTCTGGGTCTTGGGGGTCCCCGGGCAAGGTTTTGGGGGACCAGAGTGTACCAGGCACTGGAATTCCTGGTTGGTGGCAGCTCTACAAGTACTAAGCTGGTAATTGAGCTTAGAGGAATTCATGCTGGTACCCCATCTTTTGGACGCTAAGGTTCAGAGTGGGGAATTATACCATGACAGTTGGTACAACTGCAAATAACTTACCACTTCTGGAAAAAAATATGCACTGGGCATAGCCTTTACTTGTTTTAAGCACTACTGTAAATTTTTAGAACACAGTAGTCAATGCAGGTAGATAATCAGGATTAGAGTTTGGTATGCAACAGAGAGGTTGTCGTGGCACCAGAGTCAGGAAGATGATTTGCTGAAGTTTGGGGGTGCCAGAATTCCTCTTCCTGAAGTTATGATATGTTTCATTCATTTCTTCTAAGATCTGGGGCATGGACTTTCCAATGTTGTCCTCAATTGTTTCTTTTGCATGGTGAAGCAACAGAAGGGAACAAATTGTTTCACAAAAGGATTTACCTCTCCAAACAAGCAAGTGATTTCTTTTCCCTTTCAAAATAATGTTCTGCCATTTAAAATATTGGTTTACAAATTAAAGTCCTTTGTTCACCCAAATGACAGTCTAGGAAGTCTAGATAAAGACTCCAGGCTGAGAGAAAGATGTTGTTGGACACTGTATGTGGGGTCTTGAAGGTAACTTGTGAAAAATGGAGACCAAAGTGTGGGATTTTTTTGTTTACTGAAAAAAGGTGATCATGATTTGTTTGAAGCACAGAGATTTCAGGAAGTACTGTGGGCAGTGGAAAAACTCTGAGCTTTTAAATGGGGTCATTGACACAAATAATACAGGTAGATATTTGTTGGATAAAAATCTTTTTTAAATGATTTGTATGCAGGGTCGGTGCAACCACTAGGTGAACTAGGTGGTCGCCTAGGGCGCCAAGTGATTCGGGGCGCCAAAAAGCAGTGCCCTGGCTCAGCAGGGAGGAGCCGCCTTCCAGAGGACTGGAGAGCCAAAGAGTTGGCTTGTGGGGACAGCAAGCCCCAGCCATAGAGGAGCCGGTGCGGCGCAAGGGGGGCAGCAGCCCTGCAAAGGCAGCAGCACCACTAGCGAGGAGTAGCTGTGCACCCCGCCTCTCCTGCCCAGGCTGTGTCCTGGCATCCCCTGGGGGCTCCTGCAGGTTGCAGCAGATGCATGCGAGCAGCAGCCCCTGTGCACCCCCCATCTCCTCCCACGCCGCGCTCAGGCTCTGCGGCTCCCGAGCATGTAAGCCACCGCTGCCGGGACGTGGGGCCCTGAGCCTGCTCCAGGAGAGGCAGCAGTGGCAGCAGCTCACACTCCTGGGAGCCACAGAGCCCAAGTGAAGTAAGGGGAGAACTGGGAGGTGCATGGGGGCCACCGCCCACATGCATCAGCTGCAGGAACCCTGGGAGGGCACGGGTTTCCCCCTCACCGCGCTTGGGTTGTGCGGCTCCTGGGCATAGGAGAAGGACGGCTGTAGGCGGGAAATAGCAGCAACAGCGTGGCCTCTCCTGCCCCATGGTGGGCTACGTGCCCCGCCTGCCCCTGCTGCTGCAGAGGCTGCCATTACCCTGGGCTCAGGCCACCTGGCTCCCCCTGAGTGGCTCCTGGTTCCTGCTGCTCTCGGCTGGCAGGTGCGGGGCCCAAGCCAAGCCCAACCCCTTGCGTCTACTCCACAGCGGCATCCCCTGCCCACATCTCCAGGCAGCCGTGGTGGCAGTGGTGGGGAGTTTGAGAGGAGGAGTGGCCCCCAGGCAAGTGGGGGAGGACTCCAAGGTGAAGATGCTGCTGGCGTTGGCCTGAGCACTGGATACTGACAGGTATCTGCCCCTGCCCCGCCCGGCACTGCCTGACCCCCAGCCCAGCGAGAATTCCAGTGGGCAGCGGAGACTGCAGGAGCTGTGGGATAGCTACCACAGTGCAATGCTCTGGAAGTCAACGCTAGCCTCGGTACTGTGGATGCAGTCTGCCAACTTACTGCACTTAGAGCATTTTTTTGTGGGGACACACACAATCGACTATATAAAAACAATTTCTGAAAAACCAACTTCTATGAATTCGACCTAATTTCATGGTGTAGACATACCCTGAGAATCTTTATGAGATGTGTGCATGGATAATATGAAGGAATAATGTATTTGCCCTTAAAAGTCTGCTTTACAGGCTTGGAGTAGAAATTAGTCACCAGGGGATAATGGCCCTTTGAGGCAAGGGATTTGTTACCCTGCCTAACCTGGCTGGTGATGCAAAGCAAGGCTGAATTGTTTAACTTTGCAAAATAGTAAGACTTTGAATGGGACACCATCAGAGGCAATGGCAAACAATTGAAACACCTTAAAGATAAAAAGAAACATTACAAAGCCCTTACCCGTTCTGACCGGCTGTTTATAATGCTAAGTTTACTAGTTTTGGAGGTGCGGGGGGAGGGGCGCAAGGTGGAAGTTCGCCTAGGGCGCAAAATATCCTTCGCACCGGGCCCTGTTTGTATGTGCTCCCTACAAACATTGTGCTGTAAAGGACTTTGATTAGAGGGAAACTTTTTTATCCTGTGTGGATGGTAGCAAAATTAATCTAGTCCCCTGATTACCCTAAAACAGAGAGGGCAACACTGCAGCCTGCATGCTGCATCTGGCCCACCAGCCATTTTAAGTCGGCCTCAAGCTTCCACTGGAAGCAGGTCAGGGGCCACTCCATGCGGCTCCCTGAAGCAGCGGCATGGTCCCCCCCTCCAGCTTCTATGCACTCCAATGGCCCCCTCAGGGGCTCCAGTGGGGGCTTTAGGGGTGATGCTTCTGGACAGGCAGCGTGCAGAGTCGCCCGGGCTGCGCCTTCATGGTAGGAGCTGGAAAAGGGGCGTGCCACAGCTTCCGGGAGCGGCTTGAGGTAAGCGCCACTCTGTGCCTGCACCCCTGAGCCTCTCCCCATGCCCCAACCCCCTGCTCCAGCCCTGATCCCCCTCCCGTCCTCTGAACCCCTTGATCCCAGCCCGGAGCCCCCTCCTGCCACCACAAACCCTTGATCCCCAGCCTCACCCCAGAGCCCACCCCCTCGCTCAGAGCCCCCTCCCACACCCCACTCCCCCACCCTAGCCTGGAGCCCTGTCCACACTCTGAACTCCTCATCTCTGGCCCTACCCCAGAGCCCACACCCCCAACGAGAGCCCTTCACCCTCTCCCGTACCCCAACCCAATTTTTGTGAGCATTCATGGCCCACCATGCAATTTCTACTCCCAGATGTGGCCCTTCAGACCAAAAAATTTGCCCTAAAACACCTGGTTCACAAGTAAAATATAGTGAATGAGGGAAAATGTTCATTATGCTATAGAAGGCTTTGTCTGGCATAAAAGTAGTGCTTAAAGAAGGCAGGGCCATCTTAAGAAACTGAGGGGTCTGATTTGAATACCTGTCGGCGGTCCTGGTCTTCGGCGGCAGCGGAGGGTCCTTCACTCACATCGGGTCTTCCATGACACTGAAGGACCCCCCGCCACCGAAATACCGCCGAAGACCCAGAGCGAGTGAAGGACCCCCCGCCACCGAAGACCCAGACAGCCGCTGGGTATGTAAAAAGAATTAAAAATTAAAAAGGCGCCTAAGGTGCGGAGCCATTTGAGGCACAGGTGCAGGGCCCCGATTCTGGGGAATCAAGGGAATTGTCCTAAAATTGGCCCTGGCGAAAGGTGTCCCAATGGTGCAGATTTAAAAATACTAGCAATGTACTAGGGTAACCCACTGTCAGTGTATGTTGTATGCAGGGCCACCCAGAGGATTCTGGGGGCCTGGGGTCTTCGGCGGCGGGAGGCCCACACTTCAGCAGTAATTCAGCGGCGGGGGGTCCTTCCGTTCCGGAACCCGCCGCCAAAGTGCCCTGAAGACCCAGGGCGGGGCCCCCAGCTGCAGAATTACCGCCGAAGCGGGACCCGCCGCTGAAGCGCAGCCGGGTCTTCGGGGCACTTCGGCGGCAGGTCCCACTTCAGCGGTAATTCAGAGGAGATGGGTCCTTCCACCCCGGAGTGGAAGGACCCCGCCACCGATGAAGACCGGAAGAGGAAGAAGCTCCAGAGGCCTGGGCCCCGTGAGAGTTTTCCGGGGCCCTCGGAGCGAGTGAAGGACACGCTCCAGGGGCCCCGAAAAACTCTCGTGGGGGCCCCCTGCGGGGCCTGGGGCAAATTGCCCCACTTGCCCCCCCCCCGGGCGGCCCTGGTTGCATGTTTCCATCTGATCCACAGAAGCTGTGTCTGTTACACCGCCAACAAACAAAACCTCACTCTTTACTTCAAGCTGAGAGATTTAATTCTTTCTTCTCTGGAGTTCCTGGTTCAGAGCTCAATGTTGGCCTCGATGGCAGCCTGTCACGCTAGCAAGAGAGTAGACTGTAACTAGTGACTAGCTCCATTGCAACTGAGTAAGACATAATACGCTACTGGTGATCTGCCAGCTGAAATTCCCAAACTGATGGGGTAGAGTGAACCCAGGCAAAATATATGCGCCCCAGATGTCTCTTAAGTTCTGTTTGTCTAAAGACAATCAAACTTGTGCCAGAAGCTAACTGTTTAAAGCAGTCCCTTCATCCCCTGAGTAAGAGTTTCCCCTAATGCAGCCCCAAATGTACAATGTATAATTCTTCTTCATTTTTATTAGACATCCTTAATTAAGCAACCAATTTGTGTCTGTCCCTTAAAACAGATTTCACTGTTTCTAAAGTTGACTATAAATCTTGTGCATTCCTGTAAGTACCCAATCCTTTATTTATGTAGTAAAATACAGGAAAGTTTTTCTGTGATTCTGTTCTCCATTTAAACTCTTCAAGGATCATGTCTAGATCTGTGTTGGTACAGGACTTAGCACAATTTTGCTCCAATCTCTGGGACCTATATGCATTTTTTTTTCTTAAATCTATCATGATTCTATAAAAATAGCTAATTAATAAGGGCTAGGTTGCGGGCAGATGAGGATAATTGTCAGTTTATTTATAATAGTTTTATAAACGCAAATATATATTAAAAAAATCGTATATATTGTATCCCTTACCCCCCCCTATTGTTTGTGTTCATATGTCTTCTTAGATTGAAAGTTTTGTGGTGCAGGGACTGTTATTTTGTACCTGCTTGTATAGCACCTAGGACAATAGATTCTACAGTGATATCAATATTAAATAATAATACATCTTTTTATGTAATTCTAACCTGAACAAGTACCTTCCTGATTACTGGGGTATCTCCAAGAGGTTTTGGAATGCAGGCAAGTAGAATGTAATTACCCAATTTGGAATGATGAGCTAATTTATCTTGGGTTTTGTTTCACACCTGTCACTGTAATATCTGAATGCCTGACAAGTTGCACCAATAGTAATGAATGGTCCACCGATAGACCTGGGTTTTCTCTTCTCTTTGGCCTGGTCTACACTATGGGGTTAGGTCAAATTTAGCAGCGTTAGGCTGATTTAAAAACGACTGTGTCCACACAACCAACCCTGTTCCATCGACCTAAAAGGCTCTTAAAATTGACTTCTGTACTCCTCTCCGATGAGGGGAATAGCACTAAAATAGACCTTGTTGGATCGAATTTGGGATAGTGTGGATGCAAATTGACGGTATTGACCTCCAGGAGCTATCCCAGAATGCTCCATTGTGACCGCTCTGGACAGCACTTTGAACTCCGATGCACTAACCAGGTCAGTGTGGTGAACTCAGCAGCACAGATGACCATGCAGTCCCCCCAGAATCGCAAATGAGTTCCAGCATGGACCGAAAGGGAGACACTGGATCTGATTGCTGTATGGGGAAAAGCATCTGTGCAGGCCGAACTCCAATCAAAAAGAAGAAATGCAAATATATTTGCCAAAATCTCACAGGGCATGTTGGACAGAGGCTACAACAGGGACACCCAGTAGTGCTGCATGAAAGTTAGGGAGCTCAGGCAAGCCTACCAAAAGACAAAGGAGGCAAACGGTCGCTCCGGGTCAGAGCCTCGTACATGCCTCTTCTATGATCAGCTGCATGGCATTCTAGGGGGGGACTCTACAACTATCCCACCCCTGTCCATGGACATCTGCAAGGGGGAAGTCTCACACAACAGGGAGGAGGATTTTGTGGATGAGGAAGAGGAGGAGAAGAATGCGCAGCAGGCAAGTGGTGAATCCATTCTCCCTGGCAGCCAGGACCTTTTCATCGCCCTGGAGCCAATACCCTCCCACGGCGGGATCTTCGACCCTGAAGCCAGAGAAGGCATCTCTGGTGAGTGCACATTTGTAACTACAGTACAGGGTTTAAAAGCAATAGTGTTTAATGTTTGATTTTCCCTGAAGAACTGGGATGCATTCGCGGCCAGTACAGCTACTGGAAAAGTCTGTTCACATGTCTGGGGATGGAGCGGGAATCCTCCAGGGACATCTCCATGAAACTTTCCTGGAGGTACTCTGAAAGCCTTTGCAAAAGGTTTCTGGGGAGGGCTGGCTTTCGCCCTCCATGGTAGGACACTTTACCACTCCAAGCCAGTGGCAAGTATTCTGGAATCATTGCAGCACAAAGCATGGCAGCGAATGGTCCTGGATTTTGGTCGCATTCAAGCAACATTCGGTCTATATCTTTCTGTGTTAGCCTCAGCAGAGTGATATCATTCATGGTCACCAGGTTGAAATAGGGGAATTTTTTTAAGGGAACATTAAAAGGACCCCGTTAATACTGGGCTGTTTGCACTTGGCTAAGAGGGATCATCCTGGAGAATAGCCACATGGCAAGGGAAGGGGAGAAGGGATCATCCCAGAGAATAGCCACACGAATACTGAAGCCTTCCTTTTAAATGTGAAACCCAACCCATTGCTTGCTCTGGGAAAGGAGGGCGCTGCAGTTTGAAAACATTCTCACGTGTTATGAAGGCGTAAGAAGCCAACCCCGCGTACCAAAGGCTTACCATGGACACTTGAAAACCGAATTCTGGTGCTCAGCCATGTGTGTGATGTGTCACCATACCGGCAGGCGCTCAATATAAAAGGCAAAATGTGACCTTGTACCTAAAGCACATGTGCTGTCTGCTGTGAATTGCTTGATTCACTGTGAAAGAGTCTCCCTTTTGTTCTCAGAAATAGATCATCTTAAATTTTACTCTCCCTTTTTATCTCCCCCTCCAGGTGCAAATGTTTCTATGCTCCCCTATCATCTCCATCCCTGAGGTTATCGCAGATTAGAAGGTGAAAAAAATGCACTCGCGATGACATGTTTTCCAAGCTCATGCAGTCCTCCCGCACTGATAGGGCACAGCATTAATGCATGGAGGCATTCAGTGGCAGAGGCCAGGAAAGAATTAAGTGATCAAGAAGAGTGGAGGCAGGACATGATGCTGAGGCTAATGGGGGAGCAAATGGACATGATGAAGCGTCTGTTGGAGCTGCAGGAAAGTCAACAAGAGCACAGACCCCTGCAGCATCCACTGTATAACTGTATGCCCTCCTTCCTATGTTTCATAGCCTCCTCATCCACATGCCCAAGAATGCGGGGGGAAAAAGGGGCGGGGAGGCTCTGGACACCCAGCCACTCCACTCCAGAGGATGGCCCAAGCAACAGAATGCTGCCATTCAAGCAGTTTGATTTGTAGTGTGGCTACAATAAACAATGTGGCCTTATCCTTCCCTCCTCCCCCACCCCACCCGTGCTACCTTGTCAGTTATCTAATTTTTTTTTTAATTATTAAAGAAAGAATGCATGATTTCAGAACAATAGCTACTTTATTTTGAAGTGGGGAGGGTGGTTGGCTTACAGGGAATTAAAATCGAACAAAGGGGGCAAATTTGCATCAAGGAGAACACACATAACGTCACACCGAAGCCTGGCCAATCTCATGAAACTGGTTTTCAAAGCCTCTCTGATATGCAGTGTGCCCTGCTGTGCTCTTATAATCGCCCTGGTGTCTGGCTGTGCGTAATTGTATGCCAGGCGATTGTCTCAACCTCCCACCCCACCATAAACCTCTCCCCCTTACTCTCACAGATATTATGGAGCACACAGCAAGCAGCAATAACACTGGTAATGTTGGTTGCACTGAGGTTTGACCTAGTCAGCAAACAGCACCAGCAAGCTTTTAAACATCCAAAGGCACATTCTACCACAATTCTGCACTTGTCAGCCTATAGTTGAACTACTCCTTACTACTGTCCAGGATGCCTGTGTCAGGCTTCATGAGCCATGGGAGTAAGGGGTAGACTGGGTCCCCAAGAATAAGTCTAGGCATTTCAACATCCCCAACGGTAATTTCTGGTCTGGGAAGTAAGTCCCTTCTTGCAGCTGCTCAAACAGCTGGGAGTTCATAAATATGCGAGTGTCATGTACCTTTCCTGGCCATCCCGCACTGGTGTCAGTGAAATGTTCCTTGCAATCCACCAGTGCCTGCAGCACCATTGAGAAGTACCCCTTGTGGTTCATGTACTGATTGGCAAGGTGGTCCGGTGCCAAGATGGGGATATGTGTTCCGTCTATCGCCCCACCATAGTTAGGGAACCCCATTGCAGCAAAGCCATCCAGTATGACCTGTACATTTCTCAGAGTCACTACCCTTGATAACAGAATGTCAATGATTGCATGTCTGGTTGGATCACAGCAGCCCCCACAGTAGACTTGCCCACTCTAAATTTGATTCCGACTGACTGGTAACAGTCAGGCGTTTGCAAATTTCCACAGGGCTATCGTCACTTGCTTCTCAACTGTCAGGGCAGCTCTCATCTTGGTATTCCTGTACTTCAGGGTGGAGGAAGGCAAACTCACAGAGTTTCAGGAAAGTGGCCTTATGCAAGCAAAAGTTTTGCAGCCATTGTGAATCATCCCATACCTGCAACACTATGCGGTCCCACCAGTCTGTGCTTGTTTTGCCTGGCTCAGAATCGGCATTCTGTATCAACCAGCCCCACTGCTGCCATGATGTCCTAATTGCCACAGCCCAAGCTTTTCAGGAACATCTGTGTCATGTCCTCATCAAAATCCTCCTCGTGCTGGCATCTCTTAGCCCGGTTCTGCATATACTCCAGGATAATGCACGAGGTGTATACAATGCTCACAACAGCAGCGGTGATGGTTTGCTGAGCAGGCTCTATGCTTGCCGTGATATGGCATCTGCCCGGGTAACCCAGGAAAAAAGACGAGAAACTATTGTCTGCTGTTGCTTTCACGGAGGGAAGGGCGACTGCCAACATGTACCCAAACCACCCAGGACAATGTTTTTGCCCCATCAGGCATTGGGAGCTTAACCCAGAATTCCAATGGGCAGCGGAGACTGCAGGAACTGTGGGATGGCTACCCACAGTGCACTGTTCTGTAAGTCAACGCTAGCCACGGTAGTGAGGACGCACTCCACCAACTTAATGCGCGTAGCGGGGACTTACGCAATCAACCGTATAAAATCGATTTATAAAAAGTCAATTTCTATAAAATCGACCTAATTTCATAGTGTAGACATACCCTTCTTCTTTCCTGTAGCTGGACAAATCTGAGCTCCAGAGCCAGCAACACTGGTCTTGCCAGAAAATCCCATGAGATCTTTATTGCTCACAAGTGTCCAAGATCTCAGTTTTACATGTCATTTTAAAGCAAGGAAAGTGCCACCTACGGTACCTCAATGGGGAAACATTTGTTCTATGTGCATGTTGTTTCAAAAGGACTGATTGTCCGCTGTTCCCATTGGAGCATTATTTCTGTCTGGGGCATTCTGCTGAGCTGTGGAGAGTCTTGCAGAGCAGACTTAAGTAGAACTGCAACTCCTAGACTAACAACTATTTGTCTTAATTAAAATAAAGTTAAAATGTTGGGCCACATTCTCAGGGACAGTAAAACCCTGCAAGCTTCCTTTTAATCATTCTGTCAGAGAATAAAGAAAGGGGTAATTGCATCCTCATTCCGTGAAACAAATAAGTGGAACACCAAAGAGAACTGGGGGCCTTTGCACTGTTTCTAGGGTTTCCTCTTCCCCTGTAGTAGCACCTTCAACAGTAACTGTACAGCAATGCATTCTCTGTCAGTGAGTTTGCAGGCCCAGAAGGAGAGTTATTGCTGGGTTTCAATTATAAATTTTCCTGCACCCTTAAGGGAGGATTCTCTAGAGAGTGACTGCTCCCCAGCTTTTCCCTGCTTCATACCCATCCCCCAGGTTCTGTAGTAATCCTATCACATGCACTTGCAAACATGGGGTCTCTGCAGTATTGTTGTCAATGGGGATTGTGCAGTGCTGTCCACTCTCTTCTTCCTCTGGCACATTTGTCTTCCTCTGTATTGTGTAGCAGAAAGGAGCATGTGACCCCTGTGTTTAGGTTAAAGTTGACACTCATATGTGATTCATTTAGGTTAGCCTTCCTAATTATGTGTTTGTAATGGATTGCCTATTGAATAGGATGTGATTGTCTTATTCGTTATCATTTCAAGAATATTATATGGTGCTCTGTATTGAAGGACTATGAAGCACCTAACTGGATTTTCTCAGTATGATTCATTTCTACTGAAACAGAGAGAGAAGATTCCGAGAAGCTTAGAGTACCATTGAGTCCTAATGAGACCACACCGAGTAACTATTATTAGAATCCAGCAAGCTTCTTACTATGGGCTCTCAATATGCTTTTCTGCACAGTTTCATCTCCAGGCTAATTAATTTAAATGCAGGGTCAGGCTAGAACATTAGTTGCATCTTCTGTTTTCTTTTACCCATCTGTCTAATTCTAACCTAATCTCTTAATCTAACCTACTTTAACCAAAGTATTTCTAGTGCACCCATCACTCTGGTTTCTAGTTATAATTAATTTCCTTTTATGTTTGCTGTATTGTAGCTGTGTTGATTCCAGTTTGTGGACTGGTGACAAGGTGGGTGGTGACTCAATAAAGACAAAGAATTTATGGCTCATTATAACAATCTCTAACCCCACTACCCCTCCTGTGTCTTACGACTACAGAGGTCTTAACTGCCCACTTCACCTTGAATGGTCTCTAGCAATGTGTTAATGCCTAATGCTAAACAATCTGTTCTGCCTTGTATTTATCTGTACAGGGGCATGCACAAGGGTGGGCAAGCAGGGGCACAGGGCCCCCCAATAATCAGCAGGGGCCACAGAACTCCTCTCCCCCCTGGGCTGCGGCGGGGAGAACGCTCTGCCTGCTGCAGCCCCGGAGCTGGAGAAGTTTCACTCTCCCCACACAGCCCTGGGGGAGAGGAGCTCTCTCCCTCTCCCCACCACAGCCCAGGAGCAGGAGGAGTTCTGTGCCCTTCACTGGGACCCCAAGGCTGGAGGATTCTGCATCCCCCCACTGAGCCTCGGTGCAGGAGGAGCGCACTCTTTTCACTGGAGCCCTGGGATGGGAGGAGTTCAGGGCCCTGGGTCTGGAAGAGCTCTCTGCCCCTCCCCCACTTTTCTACTATGGTATTTCCTCCTAACATGTGGTGGGTAACTCAGGGAGGTCATAAACATATCCCCATAATGTGAGGTGATGGATGCACGTTTGTCTACTTGGCTTTCACATGTTCCCCGCAGAAGGTTAAGGAGCCTTTGGCTGAAGTGGATTAAAGGTACTGTTTGTTGTAATGGTGACTATATTGCTGTTTATTTTTGTATATGAGTATGTGTGTGTGTTGATATGGTTTAATGTGTAGAATATGTGTGTGTTCAATGTGTCCCCTCCCTAACATGGTAAAATTTAAATTCCTGTACACGCCCCTCTATCTGTGACACAATCTTTTCCAGAGCTGAAGAGTTCTGTGTAAGATTGAAAGTTTGTCTCTTTCACCAGCAGAAGTTGGTCCAGTAAAAGTACTTCCTCACTCTCCTTGTATAAGAGTATGTCTACACTTAAAAGACTACAGTAGTGCAGTAGACAGGAGGGCTTCTTCCGTTGACAGGGTAATCGACCTCCCCTGGAGGCAGTAGTGAGGTCAGTGGAAGAATTCTTCCATCAAGCTAGTGCTGTCTGCATCAGGGGTTAGTATAGCTACGTCTCTCAGGAGTATGGACCAGGCCTAAGACTGAGGGCACGTCTACTCTACAACCTTAAGTCAACCTAGGTTAGGCTGACTTACAGCCATCACAATAATTACTGTGGTGGCTGATGTTCACACTACCCTCTTTCTGTCAGTGGTGCACGTCCTCACCAGGACCGCTTCCACGGACTGAAGAGGGGCAGTGTGGGGACTGATAGCCCAGGCTCTCAGCTTTGCACAGCTCCCACCAGGAGCCCAGATGCCCCCGGGCGTCTCACCTCCCCAGTCTTGGGAGCAGGGGGGAAGCTGCCTGGGGCTTCTTGTCTCCCTGCTTGCAGCTGGTGTGGGGGAGAGGGGAAACCACCCAAGGCTTCTCGCTGGTGGGGAGAGCCATTGCCCGGAGTCTGGCAGCCCAGCTTAGAGTGGAGACTTGGTAGCAGCCTAGCTGAGGAGCGAAGAGCCAGGTTTCTTATCAATTTCATGGCTTCAGTGTGAAATCAACAAGACAGCAACAACCAGTAAGGCAGCGTCTACATTGATACTGCATTGCCCTAACTGCACCGACATAAGCCCTAAGCCTCTCGTGACGGTGGAGTTATGATGTTGGTGTAGTAGGGCAACTTACATTGGCAGAAGCAAGGCTGTAATGTGTACACTGACATAGTTAGTTCAATATAAGCTGTTTTATGTCAACCTAACTGTGTAGTTTAGAGGAAGGCTGAAACTTGTCTCTTTCACAACAGAAGCTGGTATAGCAAAAATTATTACCTCATCTACCTTGTCTCTCTAATCTCCTTTTGCTGTTTTCAGAAGCTTCTAGGTAAAAGGAACACAACCTCTCCATTTCAACCAAGCATAGACCAAGATGTTTTGTAGTTGGATTAAATTGTGGAAAAGTATGCTAACGGTGTAGTTAGATTTTTATATTTCTAGCCTGAAAGATATTTCACTTTGATGCCCATTTTCTCCCTAACACTTTGCAATTGCCTCTGAGTGATTGTACATCTTTCTCTTCTAAGTATTTAATTTATTAATTTATTTTATTTATATTGATAAAAGTGCCCATCCGTGCTCTTGGTAATGTATAAGTGTTAGGAAACATAGCATTTAAACAATAAACCTTTTTTTTTTAAAGTCCATCAACACAAGAAAACAAGCTATTACCCATTCTCATTCTCCAGAACCATAATAACATACACTCCATACAGAAGACAGTTGAGGGGAGTTTTGCAAGGGAGTTCTCCAGGTGAAGGAGGAGCACAGACAGCATCTGTGGGGTAAGTGACTGTCTGCAGTGTTTGGGTTTGTGTGTGTGTTTGGGGGTTACTTGCTGTGTGCTGAGCTTGTGTTTGTCAGTCTGTTTGGTCTGTTTGTTTGAAGGACCGTGTGCTGTAGCTGGCAGTTGGAGGTGGAGCTACTAGGAAGGTTTGAAAGCTAGAAGCCTCTGGTAATTGGCTGAGCCTTAACCAGTGGGCGGGGCATTCACTCAGGCCAGGGCTTTATAAAGCTGCGCACAAGCGACCAGGGAGCTTAGCGAACAGGAGCTGCTAACAGGGGTTTTGCAAGGGAGTTCTCCAGGTGAAGGAGGAGCACAGACAGCATCTGTGGGGTAAGTGACTGTCTGCAGTGTTTGGGTTTGTGTGTGTGTTTGGGGGTTACTTGCTGTGTGCTGAGCTTGTGTTTGTCAGTCTGTTTGGTCTGTTTGTTTGAAGGACCGTGTGCTGTAGCTGGCAGTTGGAGGTGGAGCTACTAGGAAGGTTTGAAAGCTAGAAGCCTATCGGTAATTGGCTGAGCCTTAACCAGTGGGCGGGGCATTCACTCAGGCCAGGGCTTTATAAAGCTGCGCACAAGCGACCAGGGAGCTTAGCGAACAGGAGCTGCTAACAGGGAGTTTTGGCAAGGGAGTTCTCCAGGTGAAGGAGGAGCACAGACAGCATATGTGGGGTAAGTGACTGTCTGCAGTGTTTGGGTTTGTGTGTGTGTTTGGGGTTACTTTGCTGTGTGCTGAGCTTGTGTTTGTCAGTCTGTTTGGTCTGTTTGTTTGAAGGACCGTGTGCTGTAGCTGGCAGTTGGAGGTGGAGCTACTAGGAAGGTTTGAAAGCTAGAAGCCTCTGGTAATTGGCTGAGCCTTAACCAGTGGGCGGGGCATTCACTCAGGCCAGGGCTTTATAAAGCTGCGCACAAGCGACCAGGGAGCTTAGCGAACAGGAGCTGCTAACAGGGAGTTTTGCAAGGGAGTTCTCCAGGTGAAGGAGGAGCACAGACAGCATCTGTGGGGTAAGTGACTGTCTGCAGTGTTTGGGTTTGTGTGTGTGTTTGGGGGTTACTTGCTGTGTGCTGAGCTTGTGTTTGTCAGTCTGTTTGGTCTGTTTGTTTGAAGGACCGTGTGCTGTAGCTGGCAGTTGGAGGTGGAGCTACTAGGAAGGTTTGAAAGCTAGAAGCCTCTGGTAATTGGCTGAGCCTTAACCAGTGGGCGGGGCATTCACTCAGGCCAGGGCTTTATAAAGCTGCGCACAAGCGACCAGGGAGCTTAGCGAACAGGAGCTGCTAACAGGGAGTTTTGCAAGGGAGTTCTCCAGGTGAAGGAGGAGCACAGACAGCATCTGTGGGGTAAGTGACTGTCTGCAGTGTTTGGGTTTGTGTGTGTGTTTGGGGGTTACTTGCTGTGTGCTGAGCTTGTGTTTGTCAGTCTGTTTGGTCTGTTTGTTTGAAGGACCGTGTGCTGTAGCTGGCAGTTGGAGGTGGAGCTACTAGGAAGGTTTGAAAGCTAGAAGCCTCTGGTAATTGGCTGAGCCTTAACCAGTGGGCGGGGCATTCACTCAGGCCAGGGCTTTATAAAGCTGCGCACAAGCGACCAGGGAGCTTAGCGAACAGGAGCTGCTAACAGGGAGTTTTGCAAGGGAGTTCTCCAGGTGAAGGAGGAGCACAGACAGCATCTGTGGGGTAAGTGACTGTCTGCAGTGTTTGGGTTTGTGTGTGTGTTTGGGGGTTACTTGCTGTGTGCTGAGCTTGTGTTTGTCAGTCTGTTTGGTCTGTTTGTTTGAAGGACCGTGTGCTGTAGCTGGCAGTTGGAGGTGGAGCTACTAGGAAGGTTTGAAAGCTAGAAGCCTCTGGTAATTGGCTGAGCCTTAACCAGTGGGCGGGGCATTCACTCAGGCCAGGGCTTTATAAAGCTGCGCACAAGCGACCAGGGAGCTTAGCGAACAGGAGCTGCTAACAGGGAGTTTTGCAAGGGAGTTCTCCAGGTGAAGGAGGAGCACAGACAGCATCTGTGGGGTAAGTGACTGTCTGCAGTGTTTGGGTTTGTGTGTGTGTTTGGGGGTTACTTGCTGTGTGCTGAGCTTGTGTTTGTCAGTCTGTTTGGTCTGTTTGTTTGAAGGACCGTGTGCTGTAGCTGGCAGTTGGAGGTGGAGCTACTAGGAAGGTTTGAAAGCTAGAAGCCTCTGGTAATTGGCTGAGCCTTAACCAGTGGGCGGGGCATTCACTCAGGCCAGGGCTTTATAAAGCTGCGCACAAGCGACCAGGGAGCTTAGCGAACAGGAGCTGCTAACAGGGAGTTTTGCAAGGGAGTTCTCCAGGTGAAGGAGGAGCACAGACAGCATCTGTGGGGTAAGTGACTGTCTGCAAGTGTTTGGGTTTGTGTGTGTGTTTGGGGGTTACTTGCTGTGTGCTGAGCTTGTGTTTGTCAGTCTGTTTGGTCTGTTTGTTTGAAGGACCGTGTGCTGTAGCTGGCAGTTGGAGGTGGAGCTACTAGGAAGGTTTGAAAGCTAGAAGCCTCTGGTAATTGGCTGAGCCTTAACCAGTGGGCGGGGCATTCACTCAGGCCAGGGCTTTATAAAGCTGCGCACAAGCGACCAGGGAGCTTAGCGAACAGGAGCTGCTAACAGGGAGTTTTGCAAGGGAGTTCTCCAGGTGAAGGAGGAGCACAGACAGCATCTGTGGGGTAAGTGACTGTCTGCAGTGTTTGGGTTTGTGTGTGTGTTTGGGGGTTACTTGCTGTGTGCTGAGCTTGTGTTTGTCAGTCTGTTTGGTCTGTTTGTTTGAAGGACCGTGTGCTGTAGCTGGCAGTTGGAGGTGGAGCTACTAGGAAGGTTTGAAAGCTAGAAGCCTCTGGTAATTGGCTGAGCCTTAACCAGTGGGCGGGGCATTCACTCAGGCCAGGGCTTTATAAAGCTGCGCACAAGCGACCAGGGAGCTTAGCGAACAGGAGCTGCTAACAGGGAGTTTTGCAAGGGAGTTCTCCAGGTGAAGGAGGAGCACAGACAGCATCTGTGGGGTAAGTGACTGTCTGCAGTGTTTGGGTTTGTGTGTGTGTTTGGGGGTTACTTGCTGTGTGCTGAGCTTGTGTTTGTCAGTCTGTTTGGTCTGTTTGTTTGAAGGACCGTGTGCTGTAGCTGGCAGTTGGAGGTGGAGCTACTAGGAAGGTTTGAAAGCTAGAAGCCTCTGGTAATTGGCTGAGCCTTAACCAGTGGGCGGGGCATTCACTCAGGCCAGGGCTTTATAAAGCTGCGCACAAGCGACCAGGGAGCTTAGCGAACAGGAGCTGCTAACAGGGAGTTTTGCAAGGGAGTTCTCCAGGTGAAGGAGGAGCACAGACAGCATCTGTGGGGTAAGTGACTGTCTGCAGTGTTTGGGTTTGTGTGTGTGTTTGGGGTTACTTGCTGTGTGCTGAGCTTGTGTTTGTCAGTCTGTTTGGTCTGTTTGTTTGAAGGACCGTGTGCTGTAGCTGGCAGTTGGAGGTGGAGCTACTAGGAAGGTTTGAAAGCTAGAAGCCTCTGGTAATTGGCTGAGCCTTAACCAGTGGGCGGGGCATTCACTCAGGCCAGGGCTTTATAAAGCTGCGCACAAGCGACCAGGGAGCTTAGCGAACAGGAGCTGCTAACAGGGAGTTTTGCAAGGGAGTTCTCCAGGTGAAGGAGGAGCACAGACAGCATCTGTGGGGTAAGTGACTGTCTGCAGTGTTTGGGTTTGTGTGTGTGTTTGGGGGTTACTTGCTGTGTGCTGAGCTTGTGTTTGTCAGTCTGTTTGGTCTGTTTGTTTGAAGGACCGTGTGCTGTAGCTGGCAGTTGGAGGTGGAGCTACTAGGAAGGTTTGAAAGCTAGAAGCCTCTGGTAATTGGCTGAGCCTTAACCAGTGGGCGGGGCATTCACTCAGGCCAGGGCTTTATAAAGCTGCGCACAAGCGACCAGGGAGCTTAGCGAACAGGAGCTGCTAACAGGGAGTTTTGCAAGGGAGTTCTCCAGGTGAAGGAGGAGCACAGACAGCATCTGTGGGGTAAGTGACTGTCTGCAGTGTTTGGGTTTGTGTGTGTGTTTGGGGGTTACTTGCTGTGTGCTGAGCTTGTGTTTGTCAGTCTGTTTGGTCTGTTTGTTTGAAGGACCGTGTGCTGTAGCTGGCAGTTGGAGGTGGAGCTACTAGGAAGGTTTGAAAGCTAGAAGCCTCTGGTAATTGGCTGAGCCTTAACCAGTGGGCGGGGCATTCACTCAGGCCAGGGCTTTATAAAGCTGCGCACAAGCGACCAGGGAGCTTAGCGAACAGGAGCTGCTAACAGGGAGTTTTGCAAGGGAGTTCTCCAGGTGAAGGAGGAGCACAGACAGCATCTGTGGGGTAAGTGACTGTCTGCAGTGTTTGGGTTTGTGTGTGTGTTTGGGGGTTACTTGCTGTGTGCTGAGCTTGTGTTTGTCAGTCTGTTTGGTCTGTTTGTTTGAAGGACCGTGTGCTGTAGCTGGCAGTTGGAGGTGGAGCTACTAGGAAGGTTTGAAAGCTAGAAGCCTCTGGTAATTGGCTGAGCCTTAACCAGTGGGCGGGGCATTCACTCAGGCCAGGGCTTTATAAAGCTGCGCACAAGCGACCAGGGAGCTTAGCGAACAGGAGCTGCTAACAGGGAGTTTTGCAAGGGAGTTCTCCAGGTGAAGGAGGAGCACAGACAGCATCTGTGGGGGTAAGTGACTGTCTGCAGTGTTTGGGTTTGTGTGTGTGTTTGGGGGTTACTTGCTGTGTGCTGAGCTTGTGTTTGTCAGTCTGTTTGGTCTGTTTGTTTGAAGGACCGTGTGCTGTAGCTGGCAGTTGGAGGTGGAGCTACTAGGAAGGTTTGAAAGCTAGAAGCCTCTGGTAATTGGCTGAGCCTTAACCAGTGGGCGGGGCATTCACTCAGGCCAGGGCTTTATAAAGCTGCGCACAAGCGACCAGGGAGCTTAGCGAACAGGAGCTGCTAACAGGGAGTTTTGCAAGGGAGTTCTCCAGGTGAAGGAGGAGCACAGACAGCATCTGTGGGGTAAGTGACTGTCTGCAGTGTTTGGGTTTGTGTGTGTGTTTGGGGGTTACTTGCTGTGTGCTGAGCTTGTGTTTGTCAGTCTGTTTGGTCTGTTTGTTTGAAGGACCGTGTGCTGTAGCTGGCAGTTGGAGGTGGAGCTACTAGGAAGGTTTGAAAGCTAGAAGCCTCTGGTAATTGGCTGAGCCTTAACCAGTGGGCGGGGCATTCACTCAGGCCAGGGCTTTATAAAGCTGCGCACAAGCGACCAGGGAGCTTAGCGAACAGGAGCTGCTAACAGGGAGTTTTGCAAGGGAGTTCTCCAGGTGAAGGAGGAGCACAGACAGCATCTGTGGGGTAAGTGACTGTCTGCAGTGTTTGGGTTTGTGTGTGTGTTTGGGGGTTACTTGCTGTGTGCTGAGCTTGTGTTTTGTCAGTCTGTTTGGTCTGTTTGTTTGAAGGACCGTGTGCTGTAGCTGGCAGTTGGAGGTGGAGCTACTAGGAAGGTTTGAAAGCTAGAAGCTCTGGTAATTGGCTGAGCCTTAACCAGTGGGCGGGGCATTCACTCAGGCCAGGGCTTTATAAAGCTGCGCACAAGCGACCAGGGAGCTTAGCGAACAGGAGCTGCTAACAGGGAGTTTTGCAAGGGAGTTCTCCAGGTGAAGGAGGAGCACAGACAGCATCTGTGGGGTAAGTGACTGTCTGCAGTGTTTGGGTTTGTGTGTGTGTTTGGGGGTTACTTGCTGTGTGCTGAGCTTGTGTTTGTCAGTCTGTTTGGTCTGTTTGTTTGAAGGACCGTGTGCTGTAGCTGGCAGTTGGAGGTGGAGCTACTAGGAAGGTTTGAAAGCTAGAAGCCTCTGGTAATTGGCTGAGCCTTAACCAGTGGGCGGGGCATTCACTCAGGCCAGGGCTTTATAAAGCTGCGCACAAGCGACCAGGGAGCTTAGCGAACAGGAGCTGCTAACAGGGAGTTTTGCAAGGGAGTTCTCCAGGTGAAGGAGGAGCACAGACAGCATCTGTGGGGTAAGTGACTGTCTGCAGTGTTTGGGTTTGTGTGTGTGTTTGGGGGTTACTTGCTGTGTGCCTGAGCTTGTGTTTGTCAGTCTGTTTGGTCTGTTTGTTTGAAGGACCGTGTGCTGTAGCTGGCAGTTGGAGGTGGAGCTACTAGGAAGGTTTGAAAGCTAGAAGCCTCTGGTAATTGGCTGAGCCTTAACCAGTGGGCGGGGCATTCACTCAGGCCAGGGCTTTATAAAGCTGCGCACAAGCGACCAGGGAGCTTAGCGAACAGGAGCTGCTAACAGGGAGTTTTGCAAGGGAGTTCTCCAGGTGAAGGAGGAGCACAGACAGCATCTGTGGGGTAAGTGACTGTCTGCAGTGTTTGGGTTTGTGTGTGTGTTTTGGGGGTTACTTGCTGTGTGCTGAGCTTGTGTTTGTCAGTCTGTTTGGTCTGTTTGTTTGAAGGAC
The DNA here is from genome assembly GCF_025201925.1 of Gopherus flavomarginatus. NCBI lineage: Eukaryota > Metazoa > Chordata > Testudines > Testudinidae > Gopherus > Gopherus flavomarginatus. Next base: position 10,643 of record NW_026114743.1, on the reverse strand, counting down.
CGTGTGCTGTAGCTGGCAGTTGGAGGTGGAGCTACTAGGAAGGTTTGAAAGCTAGAAGCCTCTGGTAATTGGCTGAGCCTTAACCAGTGGGCGGGGCATTCACTCAGGCCAGGCTTTATAAAGCTGCGCACAAGCGACCAGGGAGCTTAGCGAACAGGAGCTGCTAACAGGGAGTTTTGCAAGGGAGTTCTCCAGGTGAAGGAGGAGCACAGACAGCATCTGTGGGGTAAGTGACTGTCTGCAGTGTTTGGGTTTGTGTGTGTGTTTGGGGGTTACTTGCTGTGTGCTGAGCTTGTGTTTGTCAGTCTGTTTGGTCTGTTTGTTTGAAGGACCGTGTGCTGTAGCTGGCAGTTGGAGGTGGAGCTACTAGGAAGGTTTGAAAGCTAGAAGCCTCTGGTAATTGGCTGAGCCTTAACCAGTGGGCGGGGCATTCACTCAGGCCAGGGCTTTATAAAGCTGCGCACAAGCGACCAGGGAGCTTAGCGAACAGGAGCTGCTAACAGGGAGTTTTGCAAGGGAGTTCTCCAGGTGAAGGAGGAGCACAGACAGCATCTGTGGGGTAAGTGACTGTCTGCAGTGTTTGGGTTTGTGTGTGTGTTTGGGGGTTACTTGCTGTGTGCTGAGCTTGTGTTTGTCAGTCTGTTTGGTCTGTTTGTTTGAAGGACCGTGTGCTGTAGCTGGCAGTTGGAGGTGGAGCTACTAGGAAGGTTTGAAAGCTAGAAGCCTCTGGTAATTGGCTGAGCCTTAACCAGTGGGCGGGGCATTCACTCAGGCCAGGGCTTTATAAAGCTGCGCACAAGCGACCAGGGAGCTTAGCGAACAGGAGCTGCTAACAGGGAGTTTTGCAAGGGAGTTCTCCAGGTGAAGGAGGAGCACAGACAGCATCTGTGGGGTAAGTGACTGTCTGCAGTGTTTGGGTTTGTGTGTGTGTTTGGGGGTTACTTGCTGTGTGCTGAGCTTGTGTTTGTCAGTCTGTTTGGTCTGTTTGTTTGAAGGACCGTGTGCTGTAGCTGGCAGTTGGAGGTGGAGCTACTAGGAAGGTTTGAAAGCTAGAAGCCTCTGGTAATTGGCTGAGCCTTAACCAGTGGGCGGGGCATTCACTCAGGCCAGGGCTTTATAAAGCTGCGCACAAGCGACCAGGGAGCTTAGCGAACAGGAGCTGCTAACAGGGAGTTTTGCAAGGGAGTTCTCCAGGTGAAGGAGGAGCACAGACAGCATCTGTGGGGTAAGTGACTGTCTGCAGTGTTTGGGTTTGTGTGTGTGTTTGGGGGTTACTTGCTGTGTGCTGAGCTTGTGTTTGTCAGTCTGTTTGGTCTGTTTGTTTGAAGGACCGTGTGCTGTAGCTGGCAGTTGGAGGTGGAGCTACTAGGAAGGTTTGAAAGCTAGAAGCCTCTGGTAATTGGCTGAGCCTTAACCAGTGGGCGGGGCATTCACTCAGGCCAGGGCTTTATAAAGCTGCGCACAAGCGACCAGGGAGCTTAGCGAACAGGAGCTGCTAACAGGGAGTTTTGCAAGGGAGTTCTCCAGGTGAAGGAGGAGCACAGACAGCATCTGTGGGGTAAGTGACTGTCTGCAGTGTTTGGGTTTGTGTGTGTGTTTGGGGGTTACTTGCTGTGTGCTGAGCTTGTGTTTGTCAGTCTGTTTGGTCTGTTTGTTTGAAGGACCGTGTGCTGTAGCTGGCAGTTGGAGGTGGAGCTACTAGGAAGGTTTGAAAGCTAGAAGCCTCTGGTAATTGGCTGAGCCTTAACCAGTGGGCGGGGCATTCACTCAGGCCAGGGCTTTATAAAGCTGCGCACAAGCGACCAGGGAGCTTAGCGAACAGGAGCTGCTAACAGGGAGTTTTGCAAGGGAGTTCTCCAGGTGAAGGAGGAGCACAGACAGCATCTGTGGGGTAAGTGACTGTCTGCAGTGTTTGGGTTTGTGTGTGTGTTTGGGGGTTACTTGCTGTGTGCTGAGCTTGTGTTTGTCAGTCTGTTTGGTCTGTTTGTTTGAAGGACCGTGTGCTGTAGCTGGCAGTTGGAGGTGGAGCTACTAGGAAGGTTTGAAAGCTAGAAGCCTCTGGTAATTGGCTGAGCCTTAACCAGTGGGCGGGGCATTCACTCAGGCCAGGGCTTTATAAAGCTGCGCACAAGCGACCAGGGAGCTTAGCGAACAGGAGCTGCTAACAGGGAGTTTTGCAAGGGAGTTCTCCAGGTGAAGGAGGAGCACAGACAGCATCTGTGGGGTAAGTGACTGTCTGCAGTGTTTGGGTTTGTGTGTGTGTTTGGGGGTTACTTGCTGTGTGCTGAGCTTGTGTTTGTCAGTCTGTTTGGTCTGTTTGTTTGAAGGACCGTGTGCTGTAGCTGGCAGTTGGAGGTGGAGCTACTAGGAAGGTTTGAAAGCTAGAAGCCTCTGGTAATTGGCTGAGCCTTAACCAGTGGGCGGGGCATTCACTCAGGCCAGGGCTTTATAAAGCTGCGCACAAGCGACCAGGGAGCTTAGCGAACAGGAGCTGCTAACAGGGAGTTTTGCAAGGGAGTTCTCCAGGTGAAGGAGGAGCACAGACAGCATCTGTGGGGTAAGTGACTGTCTGCAGTGTTTGGGTTTGTGTGTGTGTTTGGGGGTTACTTGCTGTGTGCTGAGCTTGTGTTTGTCAGTCTGTTTGGTCTGTTTGTTTGAAGGACCGTGTGCTGTAGCTGGCAGTTGGAGGTGGAGCTACTAGGAAGGTTTGAAAGCTAGAAGCCTCTGGTAATTGGCTGAGCCTTAACCAGTGGGCGGGGCATTTCACTCAGGCCAGGGCTTTATAAAGCTGCGCACAAAGCGACCAGGGAGCTTAGCGAACAGGAGCTGCTAACAGGGAGTTTTTGCAAGGGAGTCTCCAGGTGAAGGAGGAGCACAGACAGCATCTGTGGGGTAAGTGACTGTCTGCAGTGTTTGGGTTTGTGTGTGTGTTTGGGGGTTACTTGCTGTGTGCTGAGCTTGTGTTTGTCAGTCTGTTTGGTCTGTTTGTTTGAAGGACCGTGTGCTGTAGCTGGCAGTTGGAGGTGGAGCTACTAGGAAGGTTTGAAAGCTAGAAGCCTCTGGTAATTGGCTGAGCCTTAACCAGTGGGCGGGGCATTCACTCAGGCCAGGCCTTTATAAAGCTGCGCACAAGGCGACCAGGGAGCTTAGCGAACAGGAGCTGCCTAACAGGAGTTTTGCAAGGGAGTTCTCCAGGTGAAGGAGGAGCACAGACAGCATCTGTGGGGTAAGTGACTGTCTGCAGTGTTTGGGTTTGTGTGTTGTGGTTTGGGGGTTACTTGCTGTGTGCTGAGCTTGTGTTTGTCAGTCTGTTTGGTCTGTTTGTTTGAAGGACCGTGTGCTGTAGCTGGCAGTTGGAGGTGGAGCTACTAGGAAGGTTTGAAAGCTAGAAGCCTCTGGTAATTGGCTGAGCCTTAACCAGTGGGCGGGGCATTCACTCAGGCCAGGGCTTTATAAAGCTGCGCACAAGCGACCAGGGAGCTTAGCGAACAGGAGCTGCTAACAGGGAGTTTTGCAAGGGAGTTCTCCAGGTGAAGGAGGAGCACAGACAGCATCTGTGGGGTTAAGTGACTGTCTGCAGTGTTTGGGTTTGTGTGTGTGTTTGGGGGTTACTTGCTGTGTGCTGAGCTTGTGTTTGTCAGTCTGTTTGGTCTGTTTGTTTGAAGGACCGTGTGCTGTAGCTGGCAGTTGGAGGTGGAGCTACTAGGAAGGTTTGAAAGCTAGAAGCCTCTGGTAATTGGCTGAGCCTTAACCAGTGGGCGGGGCATTCACTCAGGCCAGGGCTTTATAAAGCTGCGCACAAGCGACCAGGAGCTTAGCGAACAGGAGCTGCTAACAGGGAGTTTTGCAAGGGAGTTCTCCAGGTGAAGGAGGAGCACAGACAGCATCTGTGGGGTAAGTGACTGTCTGCAGTGTTTGGGTTTGTGTGTGTGTTTGGGGGTTACTTGCTGTGTGCTGAGCTTGTGTTGTCAGTCTGTTTGGTCTGTTTGTTTGAAGGACCGTGTGCTGTAGCTGGCAGTTGGAGGTGGAGCTACTAGGAAGGTTTGAAAGCTAGAAGGCCTCTGGTAATTGGCTGAGCCTTAACCAGTGGGCGGGGGCACTTCACTCAGGCCAGGGCTTTATAAAGCTGCGCACAAGCGACCAGGGAGCTTAGCGAACAGGAGCTGCTAACAGGGAGTTTTGCAAGGGAGTTCTCCAGGTGAAGGAGGAGCACAGACAGCATCTGTGGGGGTAAGTGACTGTCTGCAGTGTTTGGGTTTGTGTGTGTGTTTGGGGGTTACTTGCTGTGTGCTGAGCTTGTGTTTGTCAGTCTGTTTGGTCTGTTTGTTTGAAGGACCGTGTGCTGTAGCTGGCAGTTGGAGGTGGAGCTACTAGGAAGGTTTGAAAGCTAGAAGCCTCTGGTAATTGGCTGAGCCTTAACCAGTGGGCGGGGCATTCACTCAGGCCAGGGCTTTATAAAGCTGCGCACAAGCGACCAGGGAGCTTAGCGAACAGGAGCTGCTAACAGGGAGTTTTGCAAGGGAGTTCTCCAGGTGAAGGAGGAGCCACAGGACAGCATCTGTGGGGTAAGTGACTGTCTGCAGTGTTTGGGTTTGTGTGTGTGTTTGGGGGTTACTTGCTGTGTGCTGAGCTTGTGTTTGTCAGTCTGTTTGGTCTGTTTGTTTGAAGGACCGTGTGCTGTAGCTGGCAGGTGGAGGTGGAGCTTACTAGGAAGGTTTGAAAGCTAGAAGCCTCTGGTAATTGGCTGAGCCTTAACCAGTGGGCGGGGCATTTCACTCAGGCCAGGGCTTTATAAAGCTGCGCACAAGCGACCAGGGAGCTTAGCGAACAGGAGCTGCTAACAGGGAGTTGTGCAAGGGAGTTCTCCAGGTGAAGGAGGGAGCACAGACAGCATCTGTGGGGTAAGTGACTGTCTGCAGTGTTTGGGTTTTGTGTGTGTGTTTGGGGGTTACTTGCTGTGTGCTGAGCTTGTGTTTGTCAGTCTGTTTGGTCTGTTTGTTCTGAAGGACCGTGTGCTGTAGCTGGCAGTTGGAGGTGGAGCTACTAGGGAAGGTTTGAAAGCTAGAAGCCTCTGGTAATTGGCTGAGCCTTAACCAGTGGGCGGGGCATTCACCTCAGGCCAGGGCTTTATAAGCTGCGCACAAGCGACCAGGGAAGCTTAGCGAACAGGAGCTGCTAACAGGGAGTTTTGCAAGGGAGTTCTCCAGGTGAAGGAGGAGCACAGACAGCATCTGTGGGGTAAGTGACTGTCTGCAGTGTTTGGGTTTGTGTGTGTGTTTGGGGGTTACTTGCTGTGTGCTGAGCTTGTGTTTGTCAGTCTGTTTGGTCTGTTTGTTTGAAGGACCGTGTGCTGTAGCTGGCAGTTGGAGGTGGAGCTACTAGGAAGGTTTGAAAGCTAGAAGCCTCTGGTAATTGGCTGAGCCTTAACCAGTGGGCGGGGCATTCACTCAGGCCAGGGCTTTATAAAGCTGCGCACAAGCGACCAGGGAGCTTAGCGAACAGGAGCTGCTAACAGGGAGTTTTGCAAGGGAGTTCTCCAGGTGAAGGAGGAGCACAGACAGCATCTGTGGGGTAAGTGACTGTCTGCAGTGTTTGGGTTTGTGTGTGTGTTTGGGGGTTACTTGCTGTGTGCTGAGCTTGTGTTTGTCAGTCTGTTTGGTCTGTTTGTTTGAAGGACCGTGTGCTGTAGCTGGCAGTTGGAGGTGGAGCTACTAGGAAGGTTTGAAAGCTAGAAGCCTCTGGTAATTGGCTGAGCCTTAACCAGTGGGCGGGGCATTCACTCAGGCCAGGGCTTTATAAAGCTGCGCACAAGCGACCAGGGAGCTTAGCGAACAGGAGCTGCTAACAGGGAGTTTTGCAAGGGAGTTCTCCAGGTGAAGGAGGAGCACAGACAGCATCTGTGGGGTAAGTGACTGTCTGCAGTGTTTGGGTTTGTGTGTGTGTTTGGGGGTTACTTGCTGTGTGCTGAGCTTGTGTTTGTCAGTCTGTTTGGTCTGTTTGTTTGAAGGACCGTGTGCTGTAGCTGGCAGTTGGAGGTGGAGCTACTAGGAAGGTTTGAAAGCTAGAAGCCTCTGGTAATTGGCTGAGCCTTAACCAGTGGGCGGGGCATTCACTCAGGCCAGGGCTTTATAAAGCTGCGCACAAGCGACCAGGGAGCTTAGCGAACAGGAGCTGCTAACAGGGAGTTTTGCAAGGGAGTTCTCCAGGTGAAGGAGGAGCACAGACAGCATCTGTGGGGTAAGTGACTGTCTGCAGTGTTTGGGTTTGTGTGTGTGTTTGGGGGTTACTTGCTGTGTGCTGAGCTTGTGTTTGTCAGTCTGTTTGGTTTGTTTGTTTGAAGGACCGTGTGCTGTAGCTGGCAGTTGGAGGTGGAGCTACTAGGAAGGTTTGAAAGCTAGAAGCCTCTGGTAATTGGCTGAGCCTTAACCAGTGGGCGGGGCATTCACTCAGGCCAGGGCTTTATAAAGCTGCGCACAAGCGACCAGGGAGCTTAGCGAACAGGAGCTGCTAACAGGGAGTTTTGCAAGGGAGTTCTCCAGGTGAAGGAGGAGCACAGACAGCATCTGTGGGGTAAGTGACTGTCTGCAGTGTTTGGGTTTGTGTGTGTGTTTGGGGGTTACTTGCTGTGTGCTGAGCTTGTGTTTGTCAGTCTGTTTGGTCTGTTTGTTTGAAGGACCGTGTGCTGTAGCTGGCAGTTGGAGGTGGAGCTACTAGGAAGGTTTGAAAGCTAGAAGCCTCTGGTAATTGGCTGAGCCTTAACCAGTGGGCGGGGCATTCACTCAGGCCAGGGCTTTATAAAGCTGCGCACAAGCGACCAGGGAGCTTAGCGAACAGGAGCTGCTAACAGGGAGTTTTGCAAGGGAGTTCTCCAGGTGAAGGAGGAGCACAGACAGCATCTGTGGGGTAAGTGACTGTCTGCAGTGTTTGGGTTTGTGTGTGTGTTTGGGGGTTACTTGCTGTGTGCTGAGCTTGTGTTTGTCAGTCTGTTTGGTCTGTTTGTTTGAAGGACCGTGTGCTGTAGCTGGCAGTTGGAGGTGGAGCTACTAGGAAGGTTTGAAAGCTAGAAGCCTCTGGTAATTGGCTGAGCCTTAACCAGTGGGCGGGGCATTCACTCAGGCCAGGGCTTTATAAAGCTGCGCACAAGCGACCAGGGAGCTTAGCGAACAGGAGCTGCTAACAGGGAGTTTTGCAAGGGAGTTTGGAAGGGGAGTAGGAAGGGAGGGGGCTCCCTTGTTGGTCTCATCTGTGACCCATTGGTCCCTTGAACCCATAACCTGAGCCACATCGAAAACCCTTCTGTTCACAGCAAAGAGGAGCGGACAGAGAGCTGTAGACAGGAATTTGAGACTTTGACAGAGGGAGGCTTAAAATGGTGAGGAGGACCCGTAACACCTGTGCCAGCACTGCTTCTGTCTCCTCCACCTGCGCCTGTAGCCAGACAGAGCACCAAAGCATGGATGCTTTTACCCAGATTCTGGTGTGGGCTTGCAAAGACTGTAATTTGCAATTTCCACTTACTGATATCCAGGCTGGGGGTGGCATCCAATGTGAAAGGTGCCTACTGGTGGAATCTCTCAGGCAGCAGGTGGGAGAGCTACAGGAGGAGGTGGCCTGGCTGAGGAACATCTATGTCCATGAGCAATTCCTGGACAGTATCCATGTGGAGACAGCTGATGGTGCTGTCCCAGTTGACGGGACTACTGACACTGCAGTGGAAGAGGAGATGCCTCAGGGTGTACCTGACACACCAGTGGAGGAGGAGGCTCAGGGTGGACACGGCCAGCTGGTTACTTCTAGCAGCGGGCAGTGCTCCACCGCTGCTGCGAACCCTCCTGTTGTGGTAAAAGATACAGCAGAGAAGAAATCACCCCCAACAGTTAAGGGGGTGAAGTCTCGTACCCCTAAGGCTGGGAGGTCTGCTGCCACCACTGATAAGAAACGTAGGGTAGTGGTGGTTGGAGACTCTCTGCTGAGGGGGACGGAGACACCCATCTGTCGCCCTGACCGTTCATCCCGGGAGGTATGCTGCCTGCCAGGGGCCCGTATCCGAGACGTTACAGAGGCTTTGTCGAGGATTATCCGGCCTTCTGACTACTATCCCATGCTACTCATCCATGTGGGCACAAATGATACTGCGAGGTGTGATGCTGAGCAGATCAAGAGTGACTACAGGGCTCTGGGAGTACGGGTTAAGGAGTTTGGAGCGCAGGTGGTATTCTCTTCGATTCTTCCTGTTGAAGGTAGGGGTCCGGGCAGAGACAGATGCATTGTGGAGGTGAATGCCTGGCTGCGAAGATGGTGTCGCCAGGAGGGCTTTGGCTTCCTCGACCACGGGATGCTACTTGAGGAAGGACTGCTAGGAACAGATGGCGTTCACCTTTCGAAGAGAGGAAAGGCCTTATTCGCGCACAGACTGGCTAACCTGGTAAGGAGGGCTTTAAACTAGGTTCGACGGGGACAGGTGAGCAAAGCCCACAGGAAAGTGGGGAACAAGACCTGGGAGATGGGTTGGAAGCAGGAGGGAGCACGGGCTATAATGGCAGAGAGGAAGGAGGGTCAGGGCAAAGCTGGGAGGACAAAATCAAACAAGTATCTTAGATGCCTTTATACAAATGCAAGAAGTATGGGTAATAAGCAGGAAGAACTGGAAGTGCTAATAAACAAATACAACTATGACATAATTGGCATTACTGAAACTTGGTGGGATAATACACACGACTGGAATGTTGGTGTGGATGGGTATAGTTTGCTCCAGGAAGGATAGACAGGGGAAAAAAGGGAGGAGGTGTTGCCTTATATATTAAAAATGTACACACTTGGACTGAGGTGGAGATGGACCATAGGAGACGGAAGGGTGGAGAGTCTCTGGGTTAGGCTAAAAGGGGTAAAAAAACACAGGTGATGTCGTGCTGGGAGTCTACTACAGGCCACCTAATCAGGCGGAAGAGGTGGATGAGGCTTTTTTCAAACAACTAACAAAATCATCCAAAGCCCAAGATTTGGTGGTGATGGGGGACTTCAACTATCCAGATATATGTTGGGACAATAACACCGCGGGGCACAGACTATCCAATAAGTTCCTGGACTGCATTGCAGACAACTTTTTATTTCAGAAAGTTGAAAAAGCTACTAGGGGGGAAGCTGTTCTAGACTTGATTTTAACAAATAGGGAGGAACTTGTTGAGAATTTGAAAGTAGAAGGAAGCTTGGGTGAAAGTGATCATGAAATCATAGAATTTGCAATTCTAAGTAAGGGTAGAAGGGAGTACAGCAGAATAGAGACAATGGATTTCAGGAAGGCGGATTTTGGTAAGCTCAGAGAGCTGATAGGCAAGGTCCCATGGGAATTAAGACTGAGGGGAAAAACAACTGAGGAAAGTTGGCAGTTTTTCAAAGGGACGCTATTAAGGGCCCAAAAGCAAGTTATTCCAATGGTTAGGAAAGATAGAAAATGTGGCAAAAGACCACCTTGGCTTACCCTTGAGATCTTGCGTGACCTACAAAATAAAAGGCGTCATATAAAAAATGGAAACTAGGGCAGATCACGAAGGATGAATATAGGCAAATAACACAGGAATGCAGAGGCAAGATTAGAAAAGCAAAAGCAGAAAATGAACTCAAACTAGCTATGGGAATAAAGGGAAACAAGAAGGACTTTTTATCAATACATTCGAAGCAAGAGGAAGACTAAGGAACAGGGTAGGCCCACTGCCTCAATGAGGAGGGGGTAACAGTAACGGGAGGACTGGAAATGGCAGAGATGCTTAATGACTTCTTTGTTTCGGTCTTCACTGAGAAGTCTGAAGGAATGTCTAGTATAGTGAATGCTTACGGGAAGAGGGTTGATTTAGAAGAGAAAATAAGCAAAGAGCAAGTAAAAAAATCACTTAGAAAAGTTAGATGCCTGCAAGTCACCAGGGCCTGATGAAATGCATCCTAGAATACTGAAGGAGTTAATAGAAGAGGTATCTGAGCCTCTAGCTATTATCTTTGGGAAATCATGGGAGACGGGGGAGATTCCAGAAGACTGGAAGGGGGCAAATATAGTGCCCATCTATAAAAAGGGAAATAAAAAACAACCCAGGAAACTACAGACCAGTTAGTTTTAACTTCTGTGCCAGGGAAGATAATGGAGCAGGTAATCAAAGAATCATCTGCAAACACTTGGAAGGTGGTAAGTGATAGGGAATAGCCAGCATGGATTTGTAAAGAACAAATCATGTCAAACTAATCTGATAACATTCTTTGATAGGATAACGAGCCTTGTGGATAAGGGAGAAGCGGTGGATGTGATATATCTAGACTTCAGTAAGGCATTTGATACAGTCTCGCATGATATTCTTATAGATAAGCTAGGAAAGTACAATTTAGATGGGGCTACTATAAGGTGGTGCATAACTGCTGGATAACCGTACTCAGAGAGTAGTTGTTAATGGCTCCCAATCCTGCTGGAAAGGTATAACAAGTGGGGTTCCGCAGGGTTCTGTTTTGGGACCGATTTAGATGTTGGCATTACGCTTATTAAGTTTGCAGTTCAATACTGCTTCATCAACGATTTAGATGTTGGCATAGAAAGTACGCTTATAAGTTTGCAGATGATACCAACTGGAGGGGATTGCACTGCTTGGAGGACAGGGTTCAAA